>NW_025215195.1:0-1514 GCF_004010195.1 Chiloscyllium plagiosum | reverse complement strand
AGTAATCATACTGAAGGTACAAACGGTGAGTTAAGAGCGACATTATCTTTTTCAGTATGTTAACAATCCTAAGCAGTCTTTAGATAATGAAGTGGCAGCTTAAAATGTGTCTATTTTGAGTGCACGTGAAACTCTCCTCTGATCTTTCATTTGACAGAATATATCTATTTTTCTCTCATGACCAGTGAGGTTTCTATTACTTTCACAGTTAGACATGAAGGCAACTCAATTTTGATTAGTTTTGTTTAGTTTATCATTTCTATTCTTTATTGGTGAATAAGTGTCAGATTATGATTAAACTTTGAAGTTGTAATTTTATGGTTTGTGCAATTCTTCAGACAGAAAGTAATTTTACAAACATATATGTTAACAGCTTTCAGAGCAGCAAATGAAACAACTCCACTTAATTCGTATCGTGCCCAAGGACACAGTCATCAAGGTAAGTGTCAAAATATATGTTGCTGAAAATCCCCTCTACATTCAAACAATAAACTATGATTAAAGCTTTCCTAAAATAATGATGATAGTCAACATGTTATTTTTTTACAAAAGTGTAACACGTCCCATATGCTGCATTTGTGAGGCAAAATAAAGTAATAGCTGTTTTCTTACTTTACAAATGTTCCAGAATCTATTGAAACTCGAATTCTTAAAGAAATTGTTCATTAAATCTGTTGATGTGTGATGATTAATTTTGGATTAATGTGAGCAAGGATTGGAAGGACATATAAAGTTTGTAATTCAATTAATTTGATTTCATTCTTCACTTTTAAACACGGAATAAGAGCAGGAAACCCGAAAATGTCAGAAGAACAATCACTTCCAAATGGTTAGTCTATCTAACAGCAAAAGCAGAAATACCCTGATGATTGAGAAAGAACACAAAGATGAACAACAGTTACAAAGTAGCTTATAAGATCTACAAATTGGGAAAATGAAAGGAAACTTGCCAGGGACATCAAACTAACAATAAACTTTAGAGTTACGCGAAGGTAGTTCAGGAGCAATGATGGCTCATTAAAATCTGAAAGAGGGGAATTTTCGATGACTGGGGGAAAAGGCAGATCTGTTGAGTAATTACTTTTCCTCAGTATTTGAATTTGAAAGTGTCAATTTGTGAATTATTAATTATACTCACCCCCCGTTTTATCATTCAGAAAGACAAAAATAGGCCAAACTATTCAACAGAAAGAGGAAGCTGTAGATGCAGTTACAATCGCAACATTTAAAGGCATTTGGAGAATTAGATAAATAAGAAATTTTGAGAGGGGTATGGGCTAAACACAGGTAAAAGGGACTGGTTTCATTTGTGAAAAAAGTTGTACCAAAGGGTTTGTTTCTGTGCTGAATGACTCAAAAACTCCATAGATTAATCTGAGGTCTGTGTAACATTCTATTCCTCATCATTGATTGCGATGTACGAAAGTATCAATGAGATTACTTATTTTATACATAGAATATAAATTTGTGTAAAGCATTGTTAAGGTCGGTTCCAGCATTAGTTAGTGAAATGT
>NW_025215194.1:68979-70000 GCF_004010195.1 Chiloscyllium plagiosum | reverse complement strand
TTTACAGTGAGAAAAACAGTAAAATACAGTGAAAAGCTTTTCCACTGACACCACAATCCAGCACCATTTTGAGTAGTTTTAAGAAAAAGGAAGAAAAAGCAAGATATAGCTTAAAGAGAGTGCATCAGTCTTGAACCAGCTCATCAGCCTGCACTGCCATCCCTCCTTCACCACCTTGCCACTGTCTACACTGGTCTCAATCCCTGTTGAAGGCACCACATTTTGTCGCTGGGTCAATTCTCCTCCGCTAATGAGATTTTCTGAAAATGTCTGTTGTGGTGTAATCCAGTTCAATAAAGATTAATATTTTCCAATTTACCCATGCAATGAATATTTCAGATCAAAAGTCATCTATCAACAAATTAACCGTCAAATTAATCTCACCATGTTAAATTTTGACATTTGGCCTCTTCCCTGGAGCAACAAGGGTCTGTCTAGTGGTAATTCGTTGACCTGCAGATATATGCCCAATTGACAAAATGTCTTGTGCTTCCTTGAGTTTTCATCACCCTGTCCTGGCTTCTGCTTTCAGTATTCAATTTTCTGGACATCTAAATAAATGCATGGACTCTGCTCTGCTATTGTCTATTTCCTTCTTGGAACAGTTTCACTTAAAGTAAGAAATTTTAGTTACTGAAATATAAACTGAAGTTTACCTTACCTGATATAGAACATAGAACAATACAGCGCAGAACAGGCCCTTCAGCCCTCGATGTTGCGCCGACCTGTGAACTATTCTCAGCCTGTCCCCCTAAACTATCCCATCATCATCCATGTGCTTATCTAAGGATTGTTTAAATCTCCCTAATGTGGCTGAGTTGACTGCATTAGCAGGTAGGGCATTCCACTCCCTTACCACTCTCTGCATAAAGAACCTGCCTCTGACATCTGTCTTAAATCTATCACCCCTCAATTTGTAGTTATGCCCCCTCGTACAGGCTGACGTCATCATCCTAGGAAAAAGACTTTCACTGTCTACCCTATCTAATCCTCTGATCATCTTGTATGTCTCTATCAAATT
>NW_025215194.1:43351-66614 GCF_004010195.1 Chiloscyllium plagiosum | reverse complement strand
AGAGGTGTTTTGACTGGAACTCCCACAGGTTTGGAAGTGAAAATAGTGAAAAGGGAGAGTTTTGTCTGGCGCTACCACGCCCCTTTCCACTGTCTTGTAGCAGCATCTCATCATTACCCTGTCTCTCCCTCAGACCTGGTTGGTGGAGATCAGTGACGTTTGCTAAGCCCACAATTCAAGGTCTGTCACTCTGTTAACAACAACAGACGCCACTGGACGTCACAGTGATGACCTGCACGGACCAATTACAGTGCCGTGCTTCAAACTGCATGAACAGCCATACTCTTCGATAACAAACAGACGGACTCTGGACCAACCACCTTCCTACAACCTCAGCAACTCACCGTGCTCCTCTAATTCCCTTTGCCACGTTTCCTTTCTAACCACCATACCTAAATAACTCCACGACTGGAGCTGATGAGGACACAAGCCTCTGGAATAACCTCCCTAAACCTCTCTATTATCAAGATGCACCTTAAGCATTTTCTTGTTAATCAACATTTCGATCATCCATGAAGCACCTTAAGACATTTTTCAGTGTGGAAGTCTCCATACACTGTAAGTAGTATTTTTGTATTGCAGGACATCAGGAGAAACAGGAATGATGCATGCACCCCTCAATCTTGTAACTGATGAACAGCAGCAAAGGGAGGTAACACTGTACATGCTCCAGACCAAGTTGGGCCCCAGGTGATTGATGTCAGCGCCGGAACAAAAGGAGGATCATGAGGCGGGACTGGAGGACTGGGACGGGCGGCTGTTTCTCAAAACAATCAGGGTGAATAAGGGGCTGAACACGGAATTGCCCTCGCCCTTAGCACAAAGTTGTTGTGACCAAGGTTTTGGAAACATGTGGAGGGAAAAGACACGGTAAGAAAAGAAATAAAAAGAAGGAAGTAGGGAAAATAGTCTTAGTATGAGCTGAGAAGTTTTACAAATCTTTGGAGCACATCAAAAATCACAAATTTGAAACTCCCAGTCCCGTGTTGTAAGCAAATGGTAAAACGACTCAGCTGGCGATAGGCCCGAGTGACCACCACCATGTTTATTCTGGGTTACAATTCATTGGACACATACGCGCCTGCCAAATTTGTAGAGGACAAATTTGAGTGGGACGCATGCGCAGCCTTCTCTGGTAGAGCATGATGGGGACGATTTACACAGAACACATCCAAATGGAGAAAAATCCATTTTTTCCTGGATTTCTAATGATTTGGATGTGAATTTATGAGATAATGTTAGTAAGTTTGCAGATGACACCAAAAGTTGGAGGTAATAGCGAAAAAGGTTACCTCAGAGTACAATGAGTTCTTGATTAGGTTGGCCAAGGAGATGAATTTCATTTTAGATAAATGTGAGCTTCTGGATTTTGAAAACGCAATTCAGAGCAGGATTTACATACTTACTTCATAGTTACTTGAAAGTGAAGTCACAGATTGACAGGAAAGTGAAGAAGGCTTTTGATATGGTTTCCTTATTGGTCAGAGCATTGAGCATAGTAAGTCAGGTTTCTGACATAAAGGAATTTGGTTAGGACACTTGTGGAATACTCCATGAATTTCTGGTCTGCCTGTTATAGGAATATTGGATTAATACTTCGAAGTGTTC
This sequence comes from Chiloscyllium plagiosum, assembly GCF_004010195.1. Classification (NCBI taxonomy): domain Eukaryota; kingdom Metazoa; phylum Chordata; class Chondrichthyes; order Orectolobiformes; family Hemiscylliidae; genus Chiloscyllium; species Chiloscyllium plagiosum. Next base: position 65,006 of record NW_025215194.1, on the reverse strand, counting down.
AGAGAAGATTTACAAGGATGTTGTCAGGATTGGGGAATTCGATGTACAGGAAGAGACTGAATAGACTGGGGCTTTTTTCCCTGTACCATCGAAGGCTGATGTGTGACCTCATAGAGGTTTATAAAATTGCACATGAAAAGCGTCAATAGAAAAGGTCTTTTTTCCCTGAGGTGGGAAGTTCACGATTTACAAGGGGAGAGGGGAACAAATTTAAAACGTACTTCGGGGCAACTTTATCACACAGAAGATGGTGTGTGTTTGGAATGAGCTTCCAGACGAAGTGGTGGAGTCCAGTCCAATTAAAGCGTTTAAAATTAAACTGAATGGATTATAAGTAGGAAGGGTTGAGAAGAACGTGAGCAAATGCTGGCAAATGGGACTAGATTAGATTAGGATAAATGTTTGGCACGAATAACTTAGACCGAAGGCTCTGTTTTAATGAATCATTGACTGTGGGGTAATAACAGGTAACACTGCTTTGATTCACCTATGGGTTCACCGAAAACGATTTTGTCAATATTTAACGCCCTCAGTCTCAAATAATATGCGTACGTTTGCTCTATTATACATTTTAAAAGTTTTGGTGCACATAGGCACTTGGACAGCAGAATTTTAGACATTTTTTGAGATTACATGGAGGTTAAATGTCGGGGCTGGCCAGGAGTGAGTTGGATAATTAAGTCTGGCGATAACACAAGAATGGATGAGAGTTTCAGCAAACGAGCCGAGACGAGGGTGTCGTTGGGTGATGTCATTGAAGTAGAAATAGTAGTCTTGGAGTGGGCTGGGCTGTTACTCTCACCTCTGGGATTCAGTTCTCGGACAGATTGTGAATCAATCTGTAACAATTTCTGGAGCTCCGTGGTTCTCTTCGAGATTAAACTATGCGTCGCTGAGCAGGTGCTGCTTGATTGCACCGTTGATGACAACGTTCGTCACTTGATGATCGAGTGTGGACTGATGGAGAGAAATTACTAGGGTTACATTTGCCGTGTCGTTTCGTGTTGATCATACTTAGGCAACATTCTACATTGTCGTTCGATGTCGGTGCTGGGGCAGTACTTGGCTTGGTGGGTGGAAGATTCTGGAGCATAATTCTTCAGTGTTATTGCCAGAATATTGGCAGGGCCAATAACCTTTAAAGTCTTTATCCATTTCTTGATGTTATTTGAACTGAATCGAATTTGTTGACAAGTCACATCTGTGATGTGGGGGACCAGTTGAGAAGGCTGAGATGGAGCATCCACGTGGCACGTCTGGCTGAAGATAGCTGCAAATGCTGTTGTAATACCAGTTGCATGGATGAGTTCGGCCCTTCCATTAGTGGGGAGGGAGTTAACTTTTGACATGTTTCCTCCAGTGATTTGTTTCATTGTCAATCACCATTGAGAGAGAACATTTTCAGGTTGTCAGGTGTATGTTGATTTTAACGAATATAGAGGGTATTTTCAGAAATAGTTTTAAGCTAACAAATTACTTTGAGTATTGAAGCTGACCACAAAAGCAAACAAAAAGCAGGACGGGCATTTCGCAATAAGCTCATAGTTTGTAGGTCCGCTTTTTAAACAATCAAGATAGTAAAGGATGCTCTCAGAAGTCAGAAGGTTAGATAACAAAACAGGAACTGGACAAAATAACAGGAAGGTTGTAACGAACAAGGACAGCCAAATAAGGCATATTTAAAGAAAAACAATGAGGTAATTAATAAGTATGATAGACTTAGGCTTGGGTGCAGGGAATTACCGAATGAAGGAATAACGGGCGAAAGTAATAATCAAATAACGGGATAGAATGAAATAGAGCTGAAAATGTGTTGCTGGGAAAGCGCAGCAGGTCAGGCAGCATCCAGGGAACAGGAGAATCAGGAATGAGAATGAAATAGACACTTATGATAGGTTTATTGTTCAGTGTAGCGGTGTCGGGAGACCCCTCACAAAAGTATAAAAAGCTCTGTATTTTACTGTCGGGTGTGTCTCTCCTCGTAGAGCTACCCATCTTTAAAGATGTCCGAAGAAATGTGCTGCTTCAGAACTGTTTGACTTGGACGGAAATTTATTGATTAAGTGGGGTACATTGGGGTAGGATGTTGGGAAATTGGAAACAAATGAACACACACACGACAAAAAGATAGAAAGAAGATGATTAAGTATTGTTATTTTGTATGTACTAACGAACCTATTCTTTGTCCCGCCTTCTGGCCAAAGTACGGATCGGACAAAGACTGGATTTGTCAATATTTAAATTTATATGTTAATGAGCAAGAACCCTTGAGTCAGGAGGTGTCTGATTATGCCTCTTGTTGGAGGGGTGAATCTAAAATACGGATGTGCACTGCAAAAATAGAGGAAAAGAAAATCCTTAGTGTATCACCTCTATCCCCATGGGCGGTATGAGATAATTTATCCCAGCCATATGGAAGAATCTAACAGCCCGTGGCGGTTTCTGATACGAGTCAGGGGCAAACAGTAGGACTGGGGCAGGGGAATGAAGGTTCTACCACGTCTGAGACAGAACAGGAATTAGATAACCGTCAGGTCCCGATTCCAAACCGCACCAGAAGCCAAATGGAAAGATTAGAAGAAAGTGAAGGGGAGGCGGAAGAAATGTTGGTCCAAAACATGCTTCCATTAAGAGAGGTTCTGATCGGGGAAAGAGAAATTGGATTTGATAATGCCCCTTTAACTAGTGGGGAAGTAAGGTCCTTTAAAAAAGAAATGAAAATACTTAAAGAAGACCGGTAGGTTTGTCAGAACAGATTGATCAATTCCTGGGTGTGCATGTATATACTTGGACAGAATTGATGTCCATACTAAATATTTTATTTAGTGGAGAAGAAAGAGGGTTGATAAGGAAAGCAGCATTTGGGGTCTGGGACAGGGAAAACCCCATGGGAACTGAAGGGAGAGGCAGAGGATAAGTTCCCCTTAAGAGACCCCCATTAGGATCATCAAAAACAAGAAGATAGGGAAATGATGAAAATTATGTAAAATTTATTAATAAGGGCAATTGGAGAAGCCGCCCCGAAGTTGTAAAATTTAACGAAGGCATTTGAGGTATGTCAAGGAAAGGAACAGAGTCCCTCAGAGTTCTTACAAAGACTGAAGGACTCTATGCGCAAATATTCTGTGATGGATTTAGAGGGGCCAGTAGGGGAAGTATTGTTGAAAATACACTTTGTGACTAAGTCTTGGCCAGATATTCAGAAGAAAGTACGGAAAATAGAGGGTTGGAGTGAGAACCCATTAGATGAATTGCTGAGGGAGACTCAGAAAGTATTTGTAAGGAGAGTGGACGAAAAGCAGAAACAAAAGGCAAAAATAATGGTAGCTACGATTGATGAGGTACTTAAGAAAAGGATCGGAACAAAGGAAACAGTTAACCGAAGGATTATGTGGCAGAATGAGAAAAAAACAAGGGTATGGTAGAAGAAGGGGGATACCCTAGAATTAAGGGGGAATAAATTGGCGGATGAGGCAGCTAGGGGGGCGGCCATGAGTCCACCAGAAGCAGTAATATGTCCCCTGATACCTTCACTCCCTGATCCTCCGAGTACTCCGTTATTTAATACTAAGGAGGAGAAACTGAAGGACACGGGTGCAGTTAAAACAGAAGAGTTGGCTGCTACTTCATGGAAGGCATATGCTTAATAAAATGATGATGCGAGGAATTATGACCATTTTGCATCAAGAAGTCATTGGGGGATGCAGGCAATGTGCGATTTAGTCCTGCGAAAATATGGATGTAAAGGAGTATATACCATTGCCAAACAGACATGTGAAGGATGCATAACATGTAAAAAGATAAACAAAAAGGTTTGAGGAGTCAGGTCCAGGGAGGACGACCACCTGGGCTACGACCACTTCAGAGTGTCCAGGTAGATTATACCGAATTAACCCGAGTGGGAAGGTTGAAGTACCTGCTGGTGATCGTTGCCCATTTGTCTGGATGGGTCGAAGCATACCCCTTGGCTACAGCCACTACGAATGGGATATCCAAGGCGATTCTTGAAGAGATACGTCCCAGCTACGGGGTAGTAGAACATATAGACTCAAATCAAGATACACATTTTACTTCTAAAGTATTACAGGGGACAATGAAGAGTTTAGGAATCTCCTGGGAATTTCACACCCCTTGGCACCTATCCTCATCAGAAAAGGTTGAAAGAATGAATCAGGCGCTGAAAAAGCAACTATCTAAATTAATACTTGAGACCAAACTCCCGTGGACAAAGTGTCTACCCTTGGCCCTCCTACGGGTGCGAACAACACCTAGAAAGGAGCTGGGATTGTCCCTTTATGAAATATTGTTCAGCTTACCTTATTTGGGCACAAAAGGGGAGGTTCCAATTGTGGAAATTAATTTGCAGAAGGTAAAGAAGTATATACTGGCCCTGTCCGGTTCTCTATCTTTTCTTCGAACTCAGGGTCTGCTTGCCCAGACGCCACCCCTTGACTTTGCAGTGCATCTGCTTAGACCGGGCGACTGGGTCCTAATGAAATCGTGGTCAGAGACGGAGCTTCAGCCAGACTGCGAAGGTCTGTATCAAGCTGTCCTCACAAGAGAACAGCAATAAGGACGGCGGAGAAAGGGGATCAAAGGACCAGTAGATTCTCCAGTTAAGGAAGAAGTCTGGACAGCTGAATCAACGCAAGAACCGCTGAAACTCAGGCTGAAGAGACTTTGAAGAGCTGATTATACAGTGGTGACGCGAGCGCGGGATCACTTCTGTAGGATTATATATTAAGTCTTTTTTGGTTCAGGACAACTTTTAGAATGCTGGGGATGGTTAGGGTTATGATCCTAGCTCTCTTAGTATTGGGATTTTGTCAAATATCATTTTCATATATGTTATTAACGGTCCCTGAGTCTGATAATCCACAAGCAATAGACCTGATGCATGCAGCCTAGTAAATTGTGGGGATGGAGATAATCAAAGACAGTACAGCAGCTCAGAGATACATCTTAAGTCCTTTGGAGATGGCCTCAGAGATAGTACTTGGTATAATTGTCTCGTCACATTTCACCTGGCCACTTTGCGAACAGGTCTCGATTGTCCCGATAAAAATTGTAACCCAATGTACCTAACGATAGAGAAAACCACATGGCACGAAGCAATTCCGGGGGGAGGGGCCACCTGTCAGATACAATTAAATGAAACATTTGGGATAGAAATGAAAACAAACTGGAATGATTTCTCTGGATGTTGTTTTCAAATTAGCGTAGGACAGGGAAAACGGGAAGAGCTACTGGATAATAATGTACAACCTTTCACCCCTCCCGATGACCTTAAAGTAGTAAAAATTATAGAGGTAAACGACTTAAAACAGACCATTGAAATAGAAACTGGATATGGGGATACAAATGCTTGTGTTTAATGGGTGAAATACACTGTGAAAAGTCTGAATAAAAGCAATTGCTATGCATGTGCCTCAGGTGGCTCGCGTGGTCCACCTTTCGCTCGGATGGAAGCGAAACAGGGCTGGTATAATGTGAATGATAGCCCTGCATCAGGATGAGACGGCGTGGGGTAACCCAGACTGTCGGTCTTTGCTGTTGTTGTTCCCTCCCCTGAAGAAGGAGGAATTAAAAATTCCCCCCTTCATTTTCGGACGTGGTCGGGAATCACACCTCCTGTGTACGAAGGCAGGTGTCAGACCAATCCCGATTTCTAGGAGACTTAAAGTCTTGTTCGGAAATTAAGTCGGTTTCCGAGACAGAGTTGGGAGGAAACTATTCAGCTTGAAAGATACCCCGAGCGGATTTGTGGTGGTTTTGTGGTGGAAAGATTCCAAGACCTACTATGCCCTCTGACTGGCGAGGCACTTGAGCAATTGTACAATTGGCTATTCCATTCACCCTAGCATTTGAAAAAGGTGAGATTCCTGAAATGAAGAAAAGGAGGAGTGCACGGTCAGTCTTTGCTATCTCTCTTGATGATGATATTTATTTGGACTTGATAGGGCTTCCCAGATGGGTGCCTGACGAATTTAAGGCCCGTAATCAGATAGCAGTTGGATTTGAATCTCTCTTCTGGTGTGTTACGATTAATAAAAATGTCGATTGGATTCATTAAATCTTTTACAACCACCAAAGATTTATAAATTACACCAGAAACGCTGTTAAAGAAATAGCTAAACAGTTAGATGTCACAAGCAGGATGGCCTGGGAAAATAGGATGGCCTTAGATATGGTTTTGGCAGAAAAAGGGGGAGTTTGTGTCATGTTAGGGGGAAGTTGCTGTACCTTTATTCCAAATAACACGGCCCCAGACGGCTCGGTTACTCGAAACTTACAAGAATTGATGACCCTCTCACGTGAATTGTCTGAAACGTCTGGGCTGGTCACTTTAATAATGGGGTGGTTGGAGTCTTGGTTCAGCAAATGGAAATGAATTGTGGTTTCTATTCTAATCTCTTGACAGTGGTTGTTGGGATTCTGGCAGCATTGGGCTGTTGTATTACACCTTGTATTCGGGGTCTCAGAGAATGATCGAGACCGCTTTAACCAAACAGATGCCCCTAAAAAGTATGCAGGGGGACGGCCTTAAATTGTTAACAACTTATGATGTTGGAAATACCCCTGAAGGCATTTCCAAAATAGATGAACTTTCAAGTCTGATGCTCTCTAACCTGTAGGCCTCATTGTCCCAGAATCAATGAGATCAACATGCACTGACAAAAAGAAAAGGAGGGATTGAGAGAGAGAAAATTCAGGTTTTCAGGTGTATGTTGATTTTAACGAATTTAGATGGTCTTTTCAGAAATAATTTTAAGCTAACAAATTACTTTGAATGTTGTAGCTGACCACAAAAGAAAAAAAAGAAGCAGGAGGGGCATTTCGCAATAAGCTCATAGTTTGCAGGTCCGCTTTTTGGACTATCAAGATAGCAAATTAAAGATCTCAGAAGCCAGAAGGTTAGATAAGAAAAGAGGAACTGGACAAAATAACAGGAAGGTTATAACGAACAAGGACAGCCAAATAAGGAAGATTTAAAGAAAAAACAAAAAATGTAATTAATAAGTATGATAGGCTTAGGCTTGGCTGCAGGGAATTACCAAATGAAGGAATAACGGGCGCAAGTAATAATCAAATAAGAGGATATAAGGAAATAGACACTTTTGATAGGTTTATTGCGCATTGTAGGGGTGTCGAGATATCCCTCAGAAAAGTATAAAAATCTCTGTATTTTACTGTCGGATGTGTTTCTCCTCGTAGAGCCACCCATCTTTAAAGATGTTTGAATAAATGTGCTGTCTCGGAACTCTTTGACTCGGACTGAAAATTATTGATTAAGTGGGGTTTCTCACACCATTCTGGACTGGATATGGCAGAACTGCAGAGCTCAGATCTGATCCATTGGTTGTAGGATTATTTACTCCTTGTTGTTTGTACTGTTTGACATGCAGGTAGCCCTTTTTGTAGCTTCACCAGGTTGGCACCTTATTTCTAGGTATGTCTGGTACTGCTCCTGCCATACTCTCCTGCAATATGTATTGAACCGGGGTTGATCCCTTGACTTGATGGCATTATTTGAGTGTGGGATATGCCAGGCCATGAGTATTCAGACGAAGCTGGAGCACAATTGTGCTGCTGTTGATGGCAAATCACTCCTCATAGATTCCCATGGTGCTACATGTTTTCGAAGTCTTTCCCATTTTGCACGGTAATTATGTCACTAATACAATAGCGGGTACAGTCAACTTTAAGGCAAGGCTTTGTCTCCAAAAGGGCTGTGTTATGGACGCTCTTACCGGTAGTTTCATGAACAGATGCATCTGCACCTGGTAGATTGGTAATGATGAAATCAATCATGTAATTCCTTCTTGTCAGTTTCCTTACCAGCTGTTGCAGGCCCAGTTGAGCATTTATGTCCCTTCAGACCCTACCAGCTCAATCAGTAATCCTGGTGCTGAGCTATTCTTGATGGTGAACTTTGAAATATTGCACCCAGAGGAAGTTTGAGACCATCAGTGCTTCCTCCAAGTGTTGCTCAACATGGAGATGCATTGATTCATCAGCCGAGCGAGGATGATACGTGGTAATCAGCAGGACCCTTGAAATTTCTTAGGGTCCAGAGTCAATGCTGAGTACTCCCAGTGCAATGCCTCAATATCTGTACACTACTGTGCCGCCAACCTCTGCCTGGTCTATCCTGCTGGTGGGACAGGACATATCTAATAATGGTAATGATAGGGTCTGGTCATTGTGTGTAAGGTATGTTATGGTGTGTATGAATATGTCAGGCAGTTCTTTGACTAGTCTGTGAGACAGCTCTTCACATTTTGGCACTAGTCTACAGATGTTCGTGAGGAGGACGTTGCAGTGTTGTGAGGGCCGATTTGTACATTTCAATATTACGGATGAAATTGAACTACATCGGATTTGTTTACTTATTTTTAAATATCACTAACCAAGATTTTAGTTTCTTTGAGAAACTCGGACCCTCATCCTCTCTCCTCAAAGTGAGGACAACATGGAGTTTCCCTATCACTAAAGCAAGACACTCCCGATTGTAGTCCTAAACTTCCGTCTTTCTCCAATCTCTTGTCAAGGCTTATCAGAGTTCATATTGCCCATTTACCATCATCTCACTGAATTGCAGATATACCAACTCTCTGTCTCCTGCTTATCCTTGTCACACACCGCTCACCAATTCACAGATATTGTTGTTTTTCCGTCCTCTTGTGTTTTCTGATTATGTTAATTAGCTAAAAACTAGGTTTTGACCTCACTGTCAGAGGACAATTATGTTCCATCTCCCCTCTACCTTTCCTTTCTGAATTCCTTGTCTTTGGTGTCCCTCAAGGATCAACCTTTGGCCCCTACTGTTTTTCACCTACATACTGCCAAGAGGTGACATTGTCCAAAAGGACCGTGTTAGATTTCACACCTACACTGACATGGCTCAGCTCTATCTCACCCTCATCTCTCTCCATTGCTTCACTGTCACTCAGTTATCAAATTACTTATCATGCTTCCACGATCGATTAGCTGCAATTTCCTCCAATGAAACATTGCAATAGTTAAACCCGTTGCATTTCAGTACTGCTGAGCTCCTCTGTTTCACTGGAAACTGCCAGAGGCAGAATGGCACTCTTCACATCATGGATACCATTACTGATCCAAAGACGACATTCTGATCAGACATCTACACAATCAAAAACACCAAAAATTCCAATCTACAACATGTTGCTTGTCTCCACCTCACCCCAGCTCAATTGCTATTGAAACTCCATTCGCGTGTTTGTGCTGCCTCAAACTTGACGATTCTAAACGAGCATCCTTGTTTTCGCGACTGACCAAGAATCTGGTTCCAAACCCTCCCAAGATGGGACACATCCTGCCAGTATTTACCGTCTCAAGCCCATTTTGAATCCTGTATTTTTCAATGAAATGATATCTCATCTTTTCAAAATGCAGGGTGTACATTCCCAACTTGTTCAGCCTTTGCTTAAAAGATAATCCCTCCAAACCAGAGATCATACCCGTGAATCTTCTCTGAAATGCTTCAAATAAAATGATATATCTCCTGAAGTAAAGCGAGAAAAGCTGCTCACATTATTTTAGATATGGTCTCACCACTATTTTATAATATTGCACTCTGATATACACAACAAACCCATATACTGAAGACTCCTTGAATTAAGGAATAACACTACATTACCCTTCCTGATTACCTGTTGTAACTGCGTGCTAGATTTCTGTGTTTCCCACACAATTACCTCAATGTCCCGTGGTGGTACATATTTCTACAAGTTCCACCATTTAAGAGCCACTCTGTTCTTGTCTTGTCGCCTCCAACAATAAGAAGTTCCCATTGTCCCAAGTTATATTCATTTAAATACTTGTTGCCCACAATAATATGCTCCGTTCAGTCACATGAAGTCCAAGCGTGGATACTTATGGAAACCTGCATAGATTTACGCCTGAATTGGCTGGTGACATCGCCAAGGGGGTAATGTGTGCAGTCATCCAGGACCAGGAGGAGGGGATGTTGTGAGTTTCTAACCTGCACTGAAACTGACGGATTTTATGAAATTGCATTACAGATATTACAGATGGTCATTCAGGTGAGAATCACAGTAATTTGAACACCAAACTCTGACAGAATTACTCAATTCATCAGGACCTGGATATTAGCATTGTGTGTGAGTATTGTGTTCCAGTTAATTCCATTGCAAAACCTGCGCCCAAACGTCCCCCACCCCTTACTTCTGACCAAGGCCCCAATGGAGTCTACCACATTCATCAACGTTCACCTGCGCTTCTACAAACGATGTTTACTGTACTCGTTTGTCCCTATGCGGTCACATCTACAATGGGAGACAGGACACCGGCCCGCAGAGAGCTTCAGAGAATATCTCTGGGACATTTACACCAACTAACCTCAGCACCCCGTAACCGACACTTCAATTCCCCTTTCACTCTGCCGAGGGCATGCAGACCTTGGGCCTTACCACCTCATGATTGGAAGACGACCGCTTCATCTTGCGCCTCCGGACCCTCCAACACCTTGGCATCAGTGTATATTTCATCATTTTCCTAATTTCACCTTCCTCGCCCTAACCCAATTCCAACCTTCAAGCTCAGCCCCGCGCTCATGACATATCCTACCTGGCCATCTTCCTTGCCACTTATCTGCTCCCCGTCCCGTCGGACCTATCACCATTACCTCCAACTGCATACACCTATTGCACTCTCAGCTGCCTAACACCAAACCCCACCCTCCCAATTATCTCTCCACCCCCAAGGCCTTATTCCTGAAGAAGGGCTTTTGCTCGAGAGATCGATTTTCCTGCTCCTCAGATGCTGCCTGGCATGCTCTGTTTTTTCCAGCTTTAAATTGAGTGGAGATAGATACAGGCCAGATTTCAGAGGTAGTTCCTTTATTCAGAAAGTAGTAGGGGCGTGGAATGCACTGCCTACAACAGTAATAGACTTACCAACGTTAAACAATTTTAAATGGTCATTTGATAGGCATAAGAACCAGAATGGAATATTGCTCTCGTAGGTCGGTGCAACATCAAGGGCCAAAGTCCTTGCACTGCGCAGTGAAGTTCTATGTTCTATGCTTTTCGTCATTTACATTAATCATTTAGATGTCCACATAGGCGATATGATTCGGACGTTTACATTGGACAGCAATATTTGTGGTGTATTGGACAACGAAGAAGGTTACCTCAGAGCAGAATGGGACAAATAGTGTAATGGCTCTGGGCACTGCCAACATTTTGCCAATAATACTGATGGCTTGTTCTCCAAAACGTACCGCTCACCAAGCCAAGTACAGTAGAGCACTGGCATCTGCCCATAATTCGGAACATCGTTCAGGGATGTTCAGCAAAGAAACACAGGGCGCATCCAACACAGCAAATTTCCCTGCTCGAGTCCACACTCAATCAACACCCAAGTAATGGCAGGTGTCGCCACCAGCGCTCTCAAGCAGCATCTGCTCAGCAATAACCTGCTCTGTGACATCCAGTTTGGGTTCTGCCAGGGCCACTCAGTTCCTGACATTGTTATAGATTTGATTCACAAACTGCCAAACAGCGGAATTCCAAAGGTGAGGTGAGAGTGATAGCCCAGTCCTACTTCCAGACCACAATTTTGACTTCAGTGACATCAACCAGCTCCACTCTAGTTTCAGCTCATTTGCCGAAACTCTCATCCATCCTTGTGTTAAGTCAAGACGAAAGAATCCAAACATACTCCTGGCTCGCCTCACACATTTAACCTAACTGTAATCTCAAGAATATCTGAAACATTGTTGCCCAATTGCTCACTTCGATCAAAATTCGTTCATTCATCAAAAAGGCTTCCATTAATCAGCTCAACAATGTAAACTTTTCACCATTGTTTTAATTCATGGCTGTGATCGTCACTACCTCCCTGCACCATATAACTTTTGCTATCTCGATAAATCATTGTATTTCAGACTCCCAACAATGAGTTTCTGCATTACTTCATCTGTTTGGCACTTTCTACATTACCAATGCAACATGGTCTCGATTTCCTACCTTAAATCTCTCAGATCTGCTTTCCTCCTTTTAGGAATTCCTGAAAATTTGCTAATTTATCAATGCTTTTGGTCACTTGACTTAATATCTCCATCTGTGACCGAATTTCAAAAGTGTTCATGATACTTTTGTGAAATGATAAACACGATGAAAGAAAAGACAAACTGTTGTTGATTTAGACATATGTCTTCAACTCTTCACTATCGCTGGCTGAATGATCTGTTACATCTCTTTGCCAAATGCTTCGTGGAAGCTCCTTCACCTTACAAACTGCACCACATAAACTTCTGCCTGAAGATTGTTGCAAGCGCTATTTTCTTATGTTGTGCATGGATGTGTTCGGCCCCTCCAACGGTAAGGGTGGGGATATTTGTGGCACTTCCTCGAGAGCGTTGTTTAGTTGCCCATCACCATTCACGACTGTGTGTGGCAGAACTGCAGAGTTCAGATCTGATCAATTGTTTGTTGGATCGCTTAGCTCTGTTTATACTACTTATGTTGTTTGGCATACAGGTGGTCTTGTTTGTTAGCTTAACCGGTTGGTACCTCATGTTGGTACCTAAGTATGCCTGGTCTGCTTCAGGCATGCCCTTCTGTACTATTTAATCAGGGTTGATCCATTGGCATGATATTAATGTTTGAGTGTGGGATATGCCAATCCACGAGATTTCAGATCGAGTTGGAATAGAATTCTGCTGCTGTTGATGACCCACAGTACTTCATAGATATCAGTTTCCAGTTCGTACATCTACTCGAAGTCTGTGCATTTAGCACGGTGATAGTAACACTCAGTCAGTGGAGCGTGCACTCAAATTTAAGGAGAGGCTTTGTCTCCGAAACGTCTGTGTGATGTTCAGTCTTAAAGATACTGTCATGGTCAGATGCATCTGCAGCTGGTAGATTGGTAAAGGTAAGTTCAAGTATTTTTTTCACACTTGTTGGTCCCCTTACCAACTTCAGCAGACCCAGGTGAGAGCTATGTCGTTGAGGACCAGACCAGCTCAGTCAGTAATCCTGCTGCTGAGATACCCTTGCTGGTGGAATTTGAAATCCTGTAACCAGAGTCTGTTTGGCATCACTTACACCCTCAGAGATTCCTCCAAGTGTTGTTCAACAAGGACGGGCACTAAATCATCAGCCAAGATGAGATGGGGGTATGTCATAATCAGCAGGAGCCTTGAGACTTCCTGGGTTACAGAGTCACTGCTGAGTACTCCCAGCGCAAATCATTCCTGTCTGTACACCAGTGTGCTGCCAACCTCTGCCTGGACTGTCCTGCTGGTGGGACGGTACATATCTACGGATGATGATGATGATGCAGTCTGGTAATTGTCTACAAACTACGAATCTGTGGGAATAACTATATCAGGCTGTACCGTGACTAGTCTGTGAGACAGCTGTCACCATCTTGGCAATAGCCTCCAGTTGTGAATGAGGCCAACTTTAAAGGGGCGAGAGGGCTGATTCTGTGGGTACCTTCGTAGATGTCATGTGTTCCATCCAGTTTTATTCCTTTGTTGAGACTTTTCTGTGATTATTATAATGAGTAGCTTACTCGGCCACTGTCGGGTTGGCAGGTCTCTTTCCCTGAATATGTTAGGTGTTTTTTCTCCCATTGACAATGGTTCCATTAAGATCAATAGTTTCTTCATTCCAATTTTTTAAAAATTGAAATCAGATTCCACCATCTGCCGAGATGGGAAACTTTCCAGACTTCAGTTGTCTGGTTTAATATTCTGGATAAAATTAAATACATCAGGTTTCTTCTTAATGGTTGAGGCTAAGGCCCAGTCGTGCTCTGGCTAGACTGTTCATCGAGAGACCCACATTAAACACTTTGCACCAAGGTTCAAATCCCGCCACGCCAAGTTGAATTCCGTAAATATCTCTAATAAACAATCTAACAATGACCACAAAACCATTGCCAACTGTCGCGAAATACCTATCTGGTTCACCAATGCACTTTAGAGAAGGACACTGACATCCTTGCCTGGTCTGGACTACACGTGACTCCAGACCCATAGCAATGTGACTGAGTCCGATCTGCCTCTCTGCAATTAACAATGGGCAATAAATAAAACAAGTCAGCAAGACCCTCATCCCGTGAAGAAAAAAAAACACGAACAAGGGTATAGCTTTTTTTGTTTGTTTCCAAAACACTGTCCATCATCCTATCTCCTTCACCCTCCCTCCAACAGGAAGAGGGAGGAGCACATTGAGTTAATCTGTCACTAAGACTGAGACAATCCGATCAGCTGCCATTGCTGTTTCCATCCCTTACGCCAGCCTACCGAGCCAAACTGCCTCACTTGATGCTCCAGGTTTTTGTCTTAAACGTTTGTCTTAAACTCCAATCTATTGTCAAGCCTTAGTAGAGCTCATCTTGACCCTTTACCCTCATCTCGCTAAACTACAGACATTCCGATTGTCTGTCTCCTCCCCCTTGTCACAATTCCTTGACAATTCACATATTCTTCCTTCTTCTTTCTCCTATCTTTTCTGGTTATGTCCTTCTTACCTTCTCTGCTAAAAAACTAATATTCAACCGCACCGTCGGTCAAAAATACGGCTCCATCTCAACGCTTCCTGTCCATTCTGAATTTCTTGTATTCGTCGTCCCTCAAGGATCTATCCTTGGCCTCTCCTGTTTCTCACCTACGTACCACCAGGAGATGGTATGGCCCGAAAGCACTGTTAGGTTTCACATGGGCACTGACAATGCTCAGTTCTACCTCACCATCACCCCTCTCCATTGCTCGACTATTACTCAGTTGTCAAAATACTTATCATGTTTTCACTACTTGATTAGCTGAAATTTCCTCCATTGAAGTATTGCAATGGCTGAACCAGTTGCCTTCAGTTGCTATTACAAATTACTTTTCCTTACTACTGAGCCCCTCCCTCTTACTGTGAACTGTCTGAGGCAGAATGACCCTCTTCACAATATTGCTCTCGTACCTGTCCCCAAGGTGACCTTCTGATCAGACATCCACACAATCGCAAACACCGGGAATTCCAATCTCTAAAATGTTACTTGTCTCCACCTCACCCCAACTCAATTGCTGCTGAATCGCCTGACCTTTGTCTGTATTGCCTTAAACTTGACGAATCTGAAACAGAAGACTTGAATCCGCGACTGAACCAGGATCTGGTTCCAAACTCTTCTGTGATTGGACACATCTTCTCAGCCTTTACCCTTTCAAATCTCTTAAGAATCCTATATGTTTCAATGAGATGATCTCTCATTCTTCCAAATTCCAGTGAGTAAATTCTGAAATTGCTCAGCCTTTGCTTAAAAGAGAATCAGTCCAAACCAGGGATCATTCCGGTGCATTTTCTCTGACATGCCTCCAATAAAGTGATATATCTCATTAAATAAAGGGAACAAAACTGCTCACATTATACCAGGTGTGGTTTCACCAGGACTTTGTACAGTTTCTCTCTGGTATATAGTCCAATCTCTTATATTGAAAACCCCCTGAAATAAGAAACAACATCCCACTCCCCTCCCTGATTACCCGTTGTAGCTGTGTGCTAACAATTTGTGTTTCCTGCACAGTTGCACCCAGTGCCTTTGTGATGCAGCTTTCTACAGTTTTCACTTTTTAAAAATGGTACTCTCTTCTATAGTTACCTCCTCAAAATGAACAAAATCACATTTTCCAAAATTATACTCCATTTGCCAATTTGTTGCCCACTTTTTCTATGAATATCGCTCTATACACTGTCTGCAATCCTCTTCGAGCTTTACTGTTCGGTATTTTCTCCGAGATTTCCTCTCCTTCTTCGAAACTTCTCCTGAGAGTACTTCACAGTGGGAAGCATGTGCACTTCCTGTCTTTTTAGCGATACTCTTTGGAATGACTGGGAGGAGCTTGCGCCCCTTGTTCAGAATGGAGACAACTTGCCCATCAAGCTACATTAGCCTTTCACACGCCATGGCACATTAATGAGGCACAGCCGTAGAACGGAAGGAGAGAAAAAGAATCAAATCCTGCTCTCCATATCTCAATAACTCTTGAAGCATTCTGTCCCATCTGTCATAAATCTGCTCTGTTCAGTCGCATGAAGTCCCAATGTAGTAACGCTTAGAAACCCACAAAGATTTACCCCTGAATTGACAGCTGACGTCCACAAAGGGTAATGTGTACAGTCATCCTGGGCCAGGAGGAGGGGATGGCATGAGTTACCAACGTGAGTTGACAGTGATGGATTTGATAAACCAATATTGCAGAGTATTCCAGATGAACTTCCAGATGGTATTCTCAGTAATTGTAAAGCAAACTCTGACAGAATTACTTAATCGATTTCGACTTGGACAGATGCGTTGTGTGCGAATCTTGTGTTGCAACTTATTCCCATTTTCGAAGTAAAAGTTCTCCTTTGAATCAAACCATTCTCTCCATATGTCTCCCCCAAATTTTCAATATGTAATCATTTTATCATGAACGAATGCGGTTATGTGTAATTACTCCAATGCAAATTTAATGTAAACACCTCTTTCACAGCTTCCCTCAATTTCCTCTAGTAAAAAGAGAACAATCTCAGTTTCTTCAAACCCTGATTTTCTAATGTCTGCTGGTGATGTATTAGGTTCATGTCAGGATTCAGTTGGAATATTCTCCTCTTAACTGCATCAGTGCAGCGCCAAACAGCATTAACGAAAGTGAACATCTTCCAGGAGAAACCATTCTGTTGAGTGCAGTCATATCCACCACCTTCAACATTCCCTCTCACCACCATCAAGGCAAAGTGGCATCACTATGTAAAAGGTACAGTCCATAGGGTTGCACACCCATTAGGGAGAGATGACTGGTGGTGGTTAACCTGAAGATTATCACTGCCTAGGCAAAGGGAGATGTTGAGAAGGAGAGTCCATCTATTGAAGATGGATATCATTCTATTGGTCGATGTATGATCAACACCATATCATATGACCGAATAATGGAAAAAAAGAATCCGAAGCGCGCGACTAAAATCGCCCGTTCTGTTTGAACCATTCTGGTGAAGCTCCTGTTCCCCTTCTCAGACACCCTCCCGTTCTTCCCAAAGTGTGTATGATCTCTCGTTTACACAAAAACAGCTGCTCTGTGTTCCTGCGGATGATATCATCTTACAGCAAACAAATGCAAGAAACCACATTGTCTGTTAGGGCGGGAGACACAGAAGTCCCAATAATATTTCAGACGTAATTAAGTGCACACTTGTGATGCCAAGACAGATAACACAATGGACCAAGTACTGGAAAATAGATTAGGATAGCTAGGTGGTACTTTTGTTTACTAGCACAGATTCGATGGACCACAAAGACTTTTTTTTTCTGCACTGTTAACCTCTGAGCCACTTAATATAAGAATATAACAAGGCAAATTTGAAACCAGTTCAGAGAAGTTGATGTTGAAATCGATGACAAATGATTGGTCGAGGATATTGAGCAGAAATTGAGACGGAGACGTTAAGGAGGAGGCTCTGGATCTCAGGACCAAAGAATCCGAAATAAAAGTGGACTATCCTCAAGGCTGAAATTAGAGAATGGCACATATCACAAACATTTGTGGCAGTGAAGGAGAGTATAGATTGGGAGGGTTATGGTGCTGGAGCGAAATTATACAGATAATGTTGAGAGAGGAGATTGAAAGAGGTGATAGTGATACGTGGAGTTGTGAGGATAGATTAATTTATAGAGACAATGGGAGTTACTTTCATAAAGCTGTCGAGCATGGAAAGAGATCCTGTAGTCCAACCAGTCCATGTCGACCATAATTCCAAACTAAGCTAATCCCACCTGCCTCCACATCCATCTATATAATTCCAATTGATGTATCAGTCCAAATGTCTTTCTCATAGATTCCCACAGTGTGGAAACAGGCTCTTCGGCCCAACAGGTCCACACCGACCCTCCAGAGAGTATCCCAATCAGACCCGTTCCCCTGAAACATTACTCTATATTTCGCCCTGACTAATGCATCTAACTTAAACATCCCTGAACATTATAACCAATTTAGCACGGCCAATCCACCGAAACTGTAAATTCTTGGATTCTGGGAGCAATCTGGAACACCAAGATGAGACCCACACAGATACGGGGAGAAGTTTTAAACTCTATACAGAACGTAGCCTCTGGCTGGAATCGAATATGGGTACGTTGCGCTGTGAGGCAGCATTGCGAACGACTGAGCCACCATGCTGCTGCGAAATTGCAATTGATTTCACACTTCCTTTGGACGTTCATTCCACAAATGAAGCACTCTCTGTGTAGAAACAAAAAGCCTGATGTGTTTTTAAAACTTTTCTGCTATCACCTTAAAAGTATGCACCCTCATCTTGAATCGTGTCCACCCCCACACCCCCCACCCCCACCCCCCGGAACGAAACACCGACTACTCACATTACTTATGCACATCATGATCATTTAAACGTTTAAAATGGTCACCACTCAACCTCCTACGCTCCAGTGAAAAAAGAATCCCACCCTCCCCAGACTCTCCTTATAACTCAAACCATCCATTTCCATCAGCATCCTGGTAAATCTCCACAAACCCACTCCAATTTATTAATATTCTTCCTCTAACATGGTAACCAGAATGGACAATTCTCCAGACGATGACTCACCAACACCCCGTACAACCTCAACATACCATTCCAATTCCAATAATCAAAACTCTGAACAACAAGGCAAGTGTGTTAAACACCTTCTTAACCACCATGTGTACATTTGACGTGAGCTTCAAAACCTTGAAATCCCAGGTCTCTTTGTTTGAAAGGGGAAGCTCAATTATCCGACATTCGATTGTCCGAACTTTGGATTACCTGGCACGATCACAAGATCCCGATATTGTGCTAAACTGTGTTTTCTTGCATTCGATTATCTGAACATTTGATAATCCAAACAAAATACTCTTTGCTGACGTTGCTCGGTAATTGAGGTTACTCTGTATATTACTGATCGAGGCCCGAATTCGAATTGGAAATGTCTTGCCCTATTCCTTCTATCAAAATGTAATATTTTGCACTTATTCAAAATAAACTCCACCTGCAAACTCTTCAGCCCATTCACCCAATTGATCATCATACCTGTGTAGTCATAGATAACCTTTGTTGCTGTCACTTTAACACCAATTTTGGCGTCACACACAAATTGTGCACCACGCTTTCTATACTTTCATCTCAATCATTTACAGTATGCGAATGGCAAACAAAACTGGACCCAACACCGATTCATGTGGAACACGGCTGGTCACAGGCCTTCAGTCTGAAAAACAACCCTCCACTATTACTCTCTGTCGCCTACAGTTGAGCTAATTTTATATCCAGCTAGCAAGCTCCCCGTGAATCCCATCTGGTCGATCTTTATACATTAATCTACCATGGAGAACCTTGTCAAACGCTTTCCTATCGTCGAAATTTTAAAAAAAATCTACTGCTCTGCCCCATTCACATTTTTGTGACCTAACTTTAAAAAGCTTCATCTATTTTATGAGATACCCTCTGACAAACTCATGCTGACTATCACTAATCATTCAGTGCCTCTACAAATACATGTAAATCCTATCTTTCAGAATCAACTCCAACAATTTAACTACCACTGAAGTCAGACTTACAGGTGTACAGTTCCCAGGCTTCTCATTACATGCCTTCTTTAACAAAGGTACATCAGTAGCCACTCTCCGTCATCAGACACCTCGCCGGTAATTATTTATTTTGCAAATATTTCTACAAGGGACCTGCAATTCCCTCACAACCAAAGTGTTCGCCTCCTATCATTTCAGTCACTTGCCCAGTCTTATTACTATTGGAAAGCTCAGGTTTTGCTTCCCTCTGATTGGAGCATTTAAATATTGATAAAGAAATATTTCTTCCATTCATTTGACAAATTCTTCACAACCAAATCTTTCATAATATGGTCGTTCCAGTTAATGTTTGGAAAATTAAATCATCCACTATTATAACCTTCTTATTCTGACATATGTATCTGTGATGTCTCTGTACATTTGTTCCTCAAGCTCCAACTAATTTTTGAGGTGTCTACAGTGCCAACAATCAAGGCTATTTTTCTTGTTTGTTTGAAAAATAGTGTAAACACAACTGCTTTAAAAAAAGCTCTTTACGACAATTGTATAAAACTCTTTATATTAATTCAGAGAATGTGGGTATCAGTGGCCAGGTCAGCATTCATTGCCCCTCCCTAATTACGAAGAGGGCAACTGAGAGTTAACGCATTGCTGTGAGTCTGGAGTCGCCTGTAGGCCAGGCCAGGTAAGGATGGTAGTTTCCGTCCTGAAAGGACATTAGTTCAAAAGATGGATTTTTCCTAACAATCGGCAGTGGTTTGTGGTCATCATTCATTTCTTTCCAAATTTTATTGAATTCAGGTGCTCTTATCTGCTATGGTGGGGTTTGCATTCAGATCCCTAGAACATTACCAGGGTCTACATATTCCTAATCTATTAAGACTATCATTAGGTGGTCAACTCCCCTTATAATGATGTCAAAAAGAAACCCCTTCCAGCTTATAATTTGAGGAACTGAACTGAGCGCTTCAAGTGTCGGCCTCATGGAAAGTTCAGCAAACAGAAATCTGGGTTCAAAACGCCACGCTTTTTTTTTGCTTTTTAAAAACATTTTTCGGGAAAATGAACTAAAACATAATCAAAGTAAAAGTCAAACACCACAGGCATGAAAGATTTGAGGCTGGGTGGGTGTTTATGAATTTCGGGCGGTTTGTGAGACTGGAGGGGGATTACCGAGATATGGAATGGTGTGAAGCTGAGGGTGATGGAGGGATGGTGGAAGTGAGGGAGGAGTGGACCAGAGATTTTCGGCAAGGGAGGTGAGGGGAATTTGTCTGATGGCAGCATGTTGGAGTTGGTGGAAAAACGGCTGATATTCTCCCTGCAAAACAGACTCTGAACTTCCAGTTGTCTGCCACTTTAATACACCCTCTTCCCTTGTCAACATTTGCCTCGGTTTTGCTGCAGTGTATCAAAAAGATCAACATAAGCTGGAAGAACAACACCTCATTTTCCACTTGGGATCCCTGCAGCACTGATACTCCATGACGAGTTCAATAATTTTAGGGCCTGAGCTCCCCCATATCCGAGCCCCCTACACAACACACCAGGCCTTATTATCACATAGCCTGCCATTACACGCTAACTATGGTTAGCTGCTAACTGTCCCCATTAACACCTATTCACCCTCCCAGTCAGATCGTTATCTACTCCTTTATCCAAATGTTAATCTAGCTCTATTCACACCTATCATTTACTTCTTTCATCCTTCCCCCAATCTACCACCTGCGTATAAATCGACATTTTCCTCCAATTACTTCTGAAGAAAGTTCACTGAATCCGAAACGTTAACTCTGATTTCCTTCATAAATGCTGCCAGACCGGCTAAGCTTTTCCAGCAACATCTGGTTGTTCTTTCTGATTTACAGCATCTGCAATTCCTTTGGCTTTTATTCACCGTGAGTTTCTAAATCAGGTCAAGTAGTCTGCATTTTTTTACTATTTATAAAGCATCCCAGTCCATAATAATCCATTTCTACCAGCATCGTCTCTCTCCACTCATATCTCTCTTTCTCTCTCTCCCACTCCCTCTCTCTCTATCCCCTCGCACTGTCTCTATCTCCCCTA
>NW_025215194.1:30112-41918 GCF_004010195.1 Chiloscyllium plagiosum | reverse complement strand
CTCTCTGTTTCTCTTTCATTCCCCACCAATCTCTCTAAATCTCTCTCTAAAGCTCTCTCTTCCTCTATCTCACTCTCTAACTTTACATATCTCTCTATCTGTACCTCTCTTCTCTACCGCGCTCTCTACATCCACTTCTATCCCTCTCTACCTCTCTCTACCTCGCTCTCTCTGCCTTTCTCTCTACCTATTTGTCACTAGTTATCTCCATACCTCTCTACCTCTCTCTCGAAATCTCTCTCTCCAGCTCTCCCTCTTCCTCTACCTCTGTCTCTAACTTTGCCTCTCTTTCTGTCTGTACATCTCTTCTCTACCGCGCTCTCTACCTCTCTCTCTATTTCTCTCTTTATCTACCTCTCTAAATCTCTATCTCTCTCTACCTCGCTTTCTCTACCTCGCTGTTTCTACATCCCTGTCGACCTCTCTGTCTCTCCTTCTCTTCCGACCTCTGAACCTCTCTCTGCCTCTAAATCTCTCTCTGCGCCTCTCTCTCTTCCTCGACGTCTCTCTCTGAACTTACCTCTCTTTCTTTCTGTACCTCTCTTCTCTATCTCTCAGTGAGAAAGTGTACATCTCACTTTCTCTACCTCTCTCGCTCTCTTTGATTCTCATTCTATTTCTGTACATCTCTCCCCTCATCTCACTACATACGAACAAATAACAAAGAAAATTTACAAGCCAGGAACAGGCCTTCGGCCCTCCAAGCCTGAACAGATCAAAGTCCACTATCTAAACATATGTCCGATTCCTAAGAATCTGTATCCCTCTGCACGCCACCTTCCCATGCATCTGTCCAGCCGCACTTTAAATGAATCTACCGTGCTTGTACCTACTATCTCTACTGACAACGTCGCGTGTATCCCCATTCAACAGTTCAACTCTCCCCTTGAAAGCGTGACCACTCGATATTGAATCCTTCACCATGGGAAAATAAAAGACACCGTATTTCCATCTACGCTGTCTATACACCTCATGATTTTGTCGACTTCACTCAGGTCCCCCCATTTCATTTGTCCTAATGAAAACAATCCTAACCTACTCAACCTCACTTCATAGCTAGCTCATTGCATACCAGGCAACAACAGCGTAAAATTTCTCAGTAACCTCTTCAAAGTGTCCACATCCTATTCGAGAAGTGACGACTAGAATTCTCGACAGTATTCCAAGTGCAGCCGAACCAATGTCTCAAACAATTCTAACATGAGATTCCAGCTCTTATACTAAATCTAATGAAGGCAATCTTACCATATTCCTTCTTGATCACTCTATCCACCTATGCAGCAACCTTCAGGATAGTATGGACCTGAACTCCCAGATTTCTCTGCTCATCATCTTTTCCTAAAGCTCTTCCGTTTACAGTACAGTTCGTCTCGAATTCGACTTCCCAAAATGCATCATTTCACATTTGCCTGGATTGAACTCCATCTGCCACGTCTCCGCCCAACTCTCTAGTCTATCTACATTCTCCTGTATTCTTTGACAGTCCCCTATGATTTTTGCTACTCCACCAATCTTTGTGTCATCTGCAAACTTGCTGATCATACCAACAGTGCCTTCTTCCAGATCATTTATGACAAACAACAGTGTCCCCAGAAATCCCCCACCGTAACTTCTACCACATGGCCTGGCTCATTCCTAACACGAAGTCAAATATGGCCTCTTCCCTCGTCGGACTGTGGACATACTGCTCTGGAAAACATTCCTGGATTTTCTTACAAATTCTGCCCCATCAAAACGTCTGACACAAAGTGTATCCCAGTTAATGTTGGGAAAATTAAAATCTCATATCACCACCACCCTATTGCCTCTACATCTTTCCAAAATCTGTTTACTGATTTGTTCTTCTACCTTACACTCATTTTTGGGAGGCCTATAATACAGCCCCAAAAAATGTGACTGCGCCCTTCTTATTTCTCAGCTTCACCTCACTACTCAAGCCCTCCACAGTCTCTTCCTTTAGCACAGCCGTGATTTCATCCCTGACCAGCAAAGCAACTCCTCCCGCCCTTTTGATATTCTCCCTGTCCTGTCCGAGGCGTCTATATCCTGAAACATTTAGTTGCTAATCATGCCCTTCCTTCAACCAAGTCTCTGTTATTGCAGTAGCGGCATACATCCTGGCACCTATCCAAGCCCCAAGTTCACCTGCATAACCCACTATACGCCTTACCTTCAAGTATATACACTTCATGCCTCCAGTTTTTTTGCGTTCCTCTGCACTCTGCCTACTGTTCCTCTTATTAAGGTTAAATTAATGATTCTTACAGTCTCCAGTTTCGACCTCGATGTCTACTTGTCGTCTCTTCTGGTTCCCAGCTCCCTGCCACATTTGTTTAAAACCTCTCCATCAGCAGTAGAAAAAAAATCCCCCAAGTTCCAGTCTGGTTCAGGTGTAGACAGTCCAATTTGTAATATTCCCAACTTCCCCACAAACGGTCCCAATGCCCTTAAAATCGGAACACCTCCCTCCTAAACCATCACTCAAGCCATGTGTTCATCCTGCCTATTTGTTTATTTCTACGCAAGCTAGAATGTGGCACTGGTAGGAGAATCCAGATCATTGTTTTGAGGTCCTCATATTTAACTTCTCTCCTAGCTCACTGAATTCTGCTTTCAGGACCTCATCTCTTTTTTAACTTATAGCGTTGGTGCCTTTATGCACCAAGACAAGTGACCATTCCTCCTCTTCTTTTCGCATGCTCTGCAGCCCATCGGTGACATCCCTGACCCGAGCACCTGGGAGGCACCATACGAAGCGGGAGTCCCGTTTTCTGCCACAGAACTGCCTATCTACTCCCCTTACATTAGAATCCCCTATGACTATGGCCAGATGAGTCTTCGGTCGCCCTTCTGAACAGCAGTGCCCACCACGGTGCCATGCTCTTGGCAACAACTGCCCTCCCCTGGTGAGCTACTTCCCCCAACAGTAACCAAAACAGAATACCTGTTCTGGATGGAGATGACTGCATGGGACACCGGCACTACCTTCCGACTCGTTTCCTGCCTTTTGGTCACAATTCACATCTCCCTCAGCAACTCGAACCTGCGGTGTGACCAGTTCACTAAATGTGCTATTAACGATATCCTCAGAAGCGCGGATGTCAATTGCGGAGGCAATCCGCAGCTCCAGAGCTGGCTTTTTGTGAAACAAGAGCTGCAGGTGGACACACTTCTTAAAAGCATAAGTGTCAGGAACGTCAGCCACGTTCCTTAACTCCCACATCCAGCAAGAGACACATGCCATGGATCTGAGCTCCCCTGCCATTGTAAGCCTCAGCTTCATATCAACTAACTAAAACCATACAATGCACTGAAATATGTGAAAGAAAATAAAGAGAAAAATTAAAAACCTTACCTTGCAGAGTATTTTCTTCTCGTTACAGGAGGGCGGGGTGGGAGGGAGATACTACCTATGTAGCATTTCGGGTTAAGCCACTGTCCAAATATATACTAAGTACTTCCTTTCCCGGCACTCTCCTGGTCTCCACGTCACCTTCACACTGTCTCCTTCTGCTCGCGGACAGGAAAAAGGCTGCGGACTTTCAAGATAAGAGAATAAATACTTCCCTTACCGTCACGGCCCCCTCATTGTCTCCACGTTAACTCTGCTCTGTCTCCCGCTGCTTCTGGATAGGAAAAAGGGCGCGGGTTTCGAAGGTAAGAATTTAAACTGTTCCCTTACCTTGCCGGCCCCTTTAGGGTCTGGGAGTAGAGAGGTTGTGTTTTGTAGGTGTGGGTGTTTAGAGGCCAGGGAGATGTGGAGCTGTATGTAGTGGGAGAAAAATGAGGGAGAGACTGAAAGGCGGGAGATAGACAGAAAGGAGTGAGAGAGGAGGTGAATCAGCGAGAGGGAAACGTGGAAGCATGTGGTGCAACTAACGATTGAGAGTGACAGATGGTGGGGAAGAGAGACAGTGTATGGAGAGAGAGGGAGAGAAATGAGGAGAAGAAGGGGAAATGAAATGGGAAGAGAGTGGAAGAGGGGAGAAAACTGTGAGACAGAGGGAGGGGCGGATGCGTTTGAATGGCAATGGCGCCAACGTGGTCGAGTGCTGAATTGTGCCAAAGGCCAGACTGGAGTGGGGGACCCACAGGAGAAAGCACGGGTAAAGTGACTTAAAACCAACTACTGATCTCAGGCCTCGGTCCCCTCCGCTTACTAGAGGACCAGGACTTGGGGCTGTGACTGTCTCTCCAGCTCATCTGCCTCTAAACAAAGGCAACCATCAATATCGTTCACTGAACAAATGTATTGTTTAAAAAATTAAGTGATACATACTATTAATGGGATTGTGCCTTTTCTCACTGGCACCTGAGTTGAGAGAAATATTGAAAAATGTTCCTGTAACCCAACTATGCGATATGGTTAGACAAAACTGCACTACCCACAATCTGTTACCACAGCGACAGGCTGCTTCATCGCTAAAATACTGGACTGAAATGAGAAAATTCCGGAAGGATTGAATAATGAGTTAATTTGATTGATTGATGAATTTCGATCGAGTGATATTTCAGCACATTCTACAGCTGCTGTCTGAACTTAGTCTGGGTCACAGCATAAATCGCGGTGTTAGTGCAGCAACTGAGGAGCTGCAGCATAAAGCCTAATTCCCGCACAAAGGAATCTAGATATACAGAGGTATCCACAAGCCACGGTATCCATATATATCCATATAGAAGACACCGTGAACGTTGACCATAAAAAAATGAAATTGGCCGAGATCACAAATAGTAAAACGATGGATTTTTTCGACTTTTTGTTTCTGTATCACACTGAGCATCCCATTTAGTGTGAACCCGGAGTCTGCTGCGGTGTCTGCTGGTCACTAAAATGTGCCTGACGGTAAAAACAATGAGCAGCAGAATCAGGGGAAATGGGAGAGCTGGGTTAGAATGTGGTTGAGGAAGTCGATTGTACAGGAGTATTAAATAGCGTTTGTAAGAGTACAAAACTGATGCGAGTTCCCGAGCAAATTCTGAGCTGAGAGCATAAAATACCAGAAAATGTTCTTTAAACAGCTCGGAACAGTCACTGCTCCCAGATCCACAGCCACTGTTTTCTCACTGCAATATTTACATTTCAAGTTCTGGCGACAAATGGCCACAAATCGATCAAAGGTGTAAGTCACAGTGAACAAGGCAGAAAAGTCCGTATCTGCATAAAGCAGGACGGCGTGGATATTACACACGGGGATGTCCAACAGGAAAAAAATAATGTTTATTATGAACAAGAGGAATGTGTCTCAATATCAGCTCGAAGATAATGACCATAGATCGACAAGGAGTGCCACAAGGATCGGTGCTCGGTCCACTACTTTTCATCATTAATATAAATGATTTGGAAGGGGGCACAAGAGGTATAGTTAGTAAGTTTGCAGATGACACCGAAATTGGCGGTGTAGTGGACAGCGAAGAAGGTTACCTAAGATTACAACTTGATCTTGACCAGATGGTCAAATGGGCTGAGAAGTGGCAGATGGATGTTAATTTTGATATTTGTGAGGTACTGCATTTTGGGAAAACAAATTTTAGCAAGACTTATACACTTACTGGTAATATCCTGGACAGTGCAGTTGATCAAAGCGACCTTGCAGTGCAGGTTCATAGCTCCCTCAAAGTGGAATTGCAGGTAGATAGGATCATGAAGTAGGCGTTTGCTATGCTTTCCTTCATTGGTCAGAGTATTGAGTACAAGAGTTGGGAGGTCATGTTACGGCCATACAGGACATGGGTTAGGCCACTGTTGGAATATTGCGTGCAATTATGTTCTTCCTGTGGGAAAGATGTTGTGAAACTCGAAAATGTTCAGAAAAAAATTACAAGAATGTTGCCAGGGTTGGAGGATTTGAGCTCTAAGGAGAGATTGAATAGGCGAGAGCTGTTTTCACGGGAGCATCGGAGGCTGAGGGGTGAACTTATAGAGTTTTATAAAATCAAGAGGGGCATAGGTTTATGGTGAGAGGGGAATATATAAATGGTACTCAGAGGGCACTTTTCAACTAGAGTGTGGTACGTATATGGAATGATCTGGCAGAGGAAGTGGCAGAGGCTAGTACAATTGCAACTTTTTTTAAAAAAAAGCATCTGCATGAGTTTATGAACAGGAACGGTTTTTATGTGTTATGGGCCAGGTGCTGGCAGGTGGGACTAGATTGGGTTGGGATATCTTGTCAGCATGGACGAGTTGGAGCAAAGGATTTGTTTCCATGCTGTACATCTCTATGACTCTATGATTCTGTAACTCTGGAGAGGATGATTCCATTTGCAGGTGAAACTAGAACAAGGGGGAAAATCCTCAAGGATAGAGGGAGCAGTGATAGGACGGAATTGAGGAAGAACTTCTTCATCCAGAGCGTTATAAATCCATTGAATTCCTTGCCCAGTCAAATGGTTGACGCTAGTTCAGTAAACATTTTTTTCAGGTTTTTTTTTTAACATTACACAATTTAACGTTTAAAGTGACAGCGCATGTAAGTGCAGCTGAGTCCACGAAATTATCAAACATCATCTTATTGAACGGTGGAACAGGCTCTAAAAGTCTGGAGGCCTACAAGTACGCCTACGTTTCATTTTTGTATGTTCTTCTGAACACCAATGGATTGATCTGTAACACAGGAGCAGTTATACACCCAGCATGTAAGGCTGTATCAACCACCCCTTTACATTGTTCGGTAACACTATTAAATCACTGCCCAGCGTGGGGAAATTTGCAACCCGTGCTGAAAGTGCCAGAATGTACAGATCCCATTAATTTATAGCTTCATTGTATCATGATTAGGAGTGTTCAGTGTGTGAAAATAACTGCCAGACAGTGGTGACTGGGAATCCGTTTGAAAACAAACAAATGGGAGGGGTTTGCGAAATAGGCAGAGAGGGGAGACTGAGAGACAGTGTCTTGGAAGGATGTGTTCACAGGTTTCAGAATGCTGAAAGGAAGACATTTAGATTGCGTCCTGCCATATTGGTCAGTATTGCCAGAAATTATGAGTGAACGGGATATTGGTATGAGTTCAGATGATGGCGATCTTTGGATGAGTATTTTGTTCTGCAGCTTTGTAAAGGGGGCTGGGGTCAGCAGAGTCTTCGCCTCATTGGGCTGAATCTCATAATAGTATGTCCCTGTGTCATTTTCATTTAATGGGATGGAGGGATTGTCTGCTCGAGACCGAGATAGTTTCCTGGTAGTCTTGTCAAACGCACCTCATTAACTACCTCCCAACCCCATTTTGTCCCTCTGAATCAATGCCAGCACGAATGTCACACCCATCATATCTGGAGGTACTCATTATCGCCCAGATACCCCTGGATATTCCGTGATCAATGGCACTGGTCACACACTTAAGCTTTCTTCATTTGGAGCTCTCCTGCACAAGAGCATGGCAGATAAGGCGAAATTGCACCTCGATTTGTCTACAGAGGCACAGAGTCTTGGTGGATAGGCTGTACAAAGGAGGGCATTCTCTTAACAGAGGAGGCTACACCGCCAAACCCACAGAGCATGGTCTGAGCTACCACACAGCTCAGTGGAGTATCTGCGATCTGAAGAAATGCCCAGAAATACAGGACAAGCGTCAATAACCTTCCCCGCCCTGCCAGGATACGTATCACTGTATTCTCTCTGTTCACTCACACTCACTGTATATTTGTTATAGCACCTACCCTCGAACAAGGCTCAGGCTCTTAGTACAGCATGCAGCATCTTCTCTATCTCTATCTCTGTCTCTCTCTCGCTCTCTCTCACTCGTCCACTATACCTCAAACTAATAACATTGCATGGGTACAACATTTTGGACTGATTCACTCCTGACTCCTCCTCACCTCCATCCGCATTAACAGCAGGGTCACGCACTCCCAAATTCTCTTTCTCACATTACAGAAGAAAGAGCCCAGCATAGGACAGAAAGAGCCGAGCCAGATGGTAGAATATGAAATACCCGTTCCCTCAGCTTCCCTCTTCCTACCGTGTGGAGAGGATACTGACACGAGCCGGAGAGGACCGGGATGATTCGTGTGGAGATTGTGACATATCCACATCCCATCAACTGATTAAGGAGCAATGTTCAGTGAAGGGCAATTCTCACATTAATCCCACTGACTGTTCCGTCTCCCTCGGCACAATTTAGAAGCCTTAGCTCTGATGCCATCTCACTTTTGTGTCGACCTGGTAAGTGAAGTCTCCACAGACTCGGTGGGTAGGAGGGTTGGCTCACAAAACGTCAACTCTACCACAAACCAGGAAGAGAGCACGGATACTCCGTCCGACACCTCCTCCTGGAAACAACTCAGATACTGAGACTAATGCATGATATTTACTGTTCTCTCCAATTGTGCTGACAGCTTCAATAATCTGTGATGAAAATCACTTGAGGCCCTTTGCTTCTGCACCCCCGTTATAATTATATTATCTTCAAAGTGCATTATCTCACATTACTGTGCTCGGATTCTCATCTGCCATATAGCTGAACACGACAACAATTAGTCACTGTTACTCTTCCAGACTGCCTACCACAAAATGCACAAACATCCAGCTTTGTAATCTGCAAGCATTGAAATTGTACTAGAATCGGACTTCACTCGGAAAAATTGAAATACTGATATACTCAAATGTATCAGTAAAGCAACAACTGGCAGACTTCCCTTGAAACCAATCAAATAATTGCATACTGCCATTCAAGTAACAGACTTACTGACACACAGCAGACTGAGTGAGTGAAATATTGACAAACGCATCATGGAGCAAGATTAATTGCAATAGACTCTCCATGTCTGTGTAAGTGTCAGTGCCTTTTTGTGTGAGTGAACGGCAGATTTAAGACAGGTTTAATTCTCGGTTTAAGGAGATGCAAAGTACCCCTCTGCTGGTCTTTTCACGTTGCAACATAGGTGGTGGCAGAGGGTGAAAGCCATCAAGGACTAAATCACAGAGACAAGGGGGGAGGGAAGCAGCGCACAGCTCTAATTAAACTGACAGCAGTGCACAGCTCTAATTAAATTCTAATTAAGCAAACTCTAATTAAACATTTAGCCATGTGTTCTCAGGCACACATACAATTACACGATAGGCTGTTTTAGAGAAGAAGGTAAGTCTACTGGAGCCCCACAGAATGGAACATGCTTATGAGGAATAATGTTATTGCTTAAACTGCAATTTGAAAATGTTCTATTTTTCGGCAGTATGCCTAACACAAAATGCATATTAACTTGTATTTCCACTGAAATTGCATCCAGTACTCACCGAGTTAACCATTTTTAAAGATGCTGCTGATGAATTTTATTACAATTTCTCTAACTTCCAAAGTTTTGTGATGTACTCTGCAAGATAATGTTTGTAAATGTGAAGTCATCCATTTTGTTAGGATATTATGGACGAGGCGGGGTAAATCCCTCCGTTAATTTAAATCAGACAAACAGAAAATCTTTCCTCGCACCGTATACTGTTCAATTTGGAGTTGCAAAGAACGATACAAAATTTCACTGTTTAAAGAAAAAAAACTAACAATTTTATTTTTTTAGTCCAAAAGAGATCGTTAGACAACCAGTATTTGCAACTCCTTTCTCTTAAATCTATTTTTAACCTCCCACACTAAAATACTGGCCTGGTAAAAATACCGCATAAGATATACAAAGCAAAATCACGTTTCAAAATTTGACAGCTGTGTCGATTCTCCTTTATCGATTTTCCTCTGTAGGTTTTCCTCACTCTTTTTTTTCCTTCGGTCCACTGCAGCATAAATTTCTCATTGGCAGGTGCCTTGCAGAGTGCTACTCTGCTGGTAGTGAGAGGGTGCTTGGCCGTTCTTCCCAATTGTTCGGAATAACTGATTTTATACCTCAAAACATCAAACCGTGACATTTGTTTGATGTCATCAAAACATTAAACTTTAAATTCGATTGGATTTTGGTCTCATGAGGCAACTTTAAACTGATTGGCTAAATTCGAATTTGTTGCATACCATGGCAACGCAGCTCCAGGTATTTGTTTCATGTCAAAATGATATATTTTAAATTGTTCACCACACTCTGTGCTTTCAGTACCTCATTGCTCGGTTTCACGCTCTCTTAAAGGTACAGTACAAGCCTACACATTCATAACAAATATCATACTGGACTATCATTTAAATGGTGAACAAATGAAGCATGTTAGAGTTCAGAATAACGTGGGTGTCCTTGTGAATTAATCAAATTAAGTTGGTTTTCAGGTGCAGCTGATAATTAAGGCAGCAGATGGAATATCCTCCTTCATTACAATGAAGGTGCACACCTAATGACACAGACAAACACATATATAGATACACATACACACAACCACAAT
The DNA here is from genome assembly GCF_004010195.1 of Chiloscyllium plagiosum. NCBI lineage: Eukaryota > Metazoa > Chordata > Chondrichthyes > Orectolobiformes > Hemiscylliidae > Chiloscyllium > Chiloscyllium plagiosum. The sequence continues at coordinate 31,606 of NW_025215194.1, read as the reverse complement.
TACAGAGTCATGCAGAAACAGCAATGTTTTAATACAGAGATACATAAGTTTTTGATTTATGAGGGGTTTAAACGTTCTGGGAAGAAGTGAGGAGAATGGTGCTGAGAAACAGTGCAGCCATTATCGGACAGCAGAGCGGTCTTAGTAGCACAGTGGCCAAATTCTGCTCCTGTTTCTTGTTCGTATGGTTATATGAGACCTTAAAACGCGTACTGAGAGTCCAGAGTCATTTAAGGCTGCTGAATATTTGATTGTAGAGTCAATGGTAATGTGGAATTGATTTGGTGGCCTGAACTGTGCATGTCTGTTACTCGTTGTTGTTCTTATGTCTCAAAAGAGTTCGTGCTTCAGTGTGTGGTTAACACAGTTTCAACATAAAGGATTCCCCCATTGAGATGAGGATGTGCCTTTATTCTTTGGCCAGTGCCGTCTGTCGTGTCCTCCTCCAGAGGGAACAGTGAAGATTGGGTCATCGAAGATATTCAAAGCTGAGATCAATTAACTTTTGGCATTGTGGTGAATAATTAATGGGGAAAAGGGCTGTCCAGTCACAATCAGATTACAATTAGCATTCTGAATGGAGCAACAGGCGCAAGGGGCCAAAGGATACAATCTATACGTTTTTATCTCAATCAGCACCTCAACGGCGTTGCAGAAGAAGAGGAAGATCCCATTCAAACACTCAGAGTCATTGAAATGAGACAGGAAGCGAACATTCAGCCCACGCCCCACCCCCAAAATATGCACAAGTATGGAATGGAGTCATTCAGCCCTTTGTGTAATTCCACAATACAGGACGGGAACATTCAAATATTCCAAAGTGCTGCCCACGAAGAGCTACCCCCGCCACCCCCCAAATCATGTTCCAATTTGGTGATCGAGTAACATTATCGTATGTTTCAGCTCAAAGAGGGAGAAAATAGAACCTGCCTGAGAAGAAATGTTCTCTGACTCACCCTCTCGTTCTTTATTTCTCCTCACAAATAAGTGGTGGATCTGAAAACACTTCACACATCTTCACCACGCGTACAGGATCCCTGTCGATGATTCATTGGAGTTTCTCCACTGTCTGAACCAAAGTAAATTTGGTCAAATCCATCTGTTCCTACTAGAAATCCCACTGCCAACAGATTGAGTGAGCACAATAACTTCCAGGAGCAGAGTAATATTTGGGCAATCACATTTTCTTTCTTTTGTCGTGGGTGTAGATATTATTTAGACACAGTTCTTCCACATTGGCACCCCGTACAGATGCTTGCTTGTGCGTCTGTGTCTGTGTGAAATGGAGGACAGACTGGAATGTTTGGATGAGTCCACAACCAGATCAGCCATAATCTTAGTGCTGATGTAATAGGGTCAAAGAGTTTCTGCTCCAGATTTCTGTATCTCTAAGTTCCATTCAGACTCTGAAAGCAACTAGACAGTAGCAGCTGGTTACCACTTGCTCATTGTACCTGGTGCAGAGCAACAGAGGAGATCATTCACTCATCAAGT
>NW_025215194.1:21707-24696 GCF_004010195.1 Chiloscyllium plagiosum | reverse complement strand
AGACCACACTTGGAATATTGTGTTCAGTTCTGGTCCCCTGTTTACAGGAAGGATGTGTAAGTTTTAGAGAGCGTACACAGGAGATTTACCAGGATGCTGCCTGGAATGGAGGGCATTTCTTATGAAGACAGTTTGAGGAAGCTGAGGCTTTTCTCATTGGAGAGAATAAGGGCGTGGCGACCCGGTAGATGTGAACAAGATGATGAGAGGCACACAGGGAATGAATCGTCCGAGACTTTTCCTCCTATAGAATAAATGGCTATTACAAGGCGGCATAATTTTAAGGTCATTGGAAGATGGATAAGAGGATGGAGAATGGTAGGTGGTTGGAATGCACTGCCAATGGTGGTAGCAAAATTAGACACATTCGGGACATTTAATAGACTCTTGGACAGATACATGGATAATAGTAAAATTAAGGGTATGTAGGTTAGCCTGATCTTACAGTTGGATAAAAGGTTGGCATGAAATCATGGCGGAAGGGTCCTGCGCTGAACTGTTCTGCGTTCTATGTTCTGTCTGGTAAACTGGTTAATAAACTCAGATCAGTGTAGAAAGGATATGGCATTCAGGAAGAGCTAGTGAACTGGGCAGAAAGTTGGCTAGATGGTAGGAGACAGAGGGTGACGAGAGACAATTCGTTTTTCTGATTGGAAGCATGTGAGCAGCGGCGTAATGGGACCACTATTGTTTGTCATTGGATAAATGGTTTGGATGGGTGTATTGATTTCCTGGTAAGTAAGCTTCTTAGGTGTCACTGATATTGGTGGTAAAGTGGTGAATGGAGAAGATTATAAATGATGCAACAAGATTAGCAGGACTGCTAGGATAGTAAGCTGAAGAATAGCAGATTGAGTTTAATTAGATAAACGTGAAGAGTTCCATTTCGGTGAAACAAACCAGGGTGGGACTTGTATAGTTAATGTTAGGATACTGGATTAGTGTTGTCAATCAGTGATCCAGGGATGCAGATACACAGTTCTTTGAATGTGGTTTCACAGGTAGACAGGCTGGTGGATCAGACGTTTGGGATGGATACCTTCATTTAGGAGACCATTGAGAGTAGAAGTTCGGATGTCATGGTGTACCTGTAAAAGACATTGGTGAGGCTATCATAAAAGCATTGTTGTTCAGTAGGAAGAACTCATCTACTTCACTTACCTCCTTTAGGGAAGGACATCTGACATTCTAACCTGGTCTAGCCGACATGTGACTTCAGACGCACTGCATTATGTCTGACTCTGAGCTGTCCTCTGGATAATTAGCAGTGTGGTCAAAGAATGTTAGTCCAAACAGTGACACCCACATTCCATGAATGAATAAATAAACATACCCAGGTCCTTCCGCACCTCTGCAAACAACTCCATCTGCAGCAATCCGTACTGGCTTTGTAACACCATTCAGGTACTGACTACTCTCTGTTACACTCTCCCCACCTCCAGCATCTTCACCTCTCCCTGTTTCTATTGTTTCATTAAACCCTGACAATGATTCCCCTTCCCACAGCCCACCTCCTGCTAGCAGACCCTTTGCAATCAATTTACCATTTACTCATAAAGCGCCCTCTGACTTCAGGATTGTCAGTATTTTGTTGTGATCCTCTCAGCCTCATAATCTAGTATGATCCCTTTTGTCCTGAGTGAGGGACCAGTTGGGATTATTTGCTGAGGTGTTTACTGTTTAAATGGAATGTCCTTTTGTTGAGTGTTTTATACTGTTCCTTCAAATGTTTTCCACTGTCCATTTGCAGACGCATGCTTCAGTCTGTTTAGCCTGTTTACCTTGGTCAGTTCTCCTCTCAAACTCATGTAATTGGCTATCTTTTGTTTCTAGTTGTAGCTTGTCCTTTCTGTGATTCACTTTAAAACTTTATATTTAATTAAACTGCACTTTATCACAATTTCCCGAAGGATTTGTCCAGGTGACATTACTCATTCACTAAGTTTCATCACAAGGTCGCTCTGCGATAGTTATGTCCCGAAACAGTTGCACAACGTGTTTTTCAAAGAAACACTGAAAAAAAAATTTAGCTAACTCCTCTTCCAACATCAATGCTGTCCGATTGCCCTAGATTATACGAATATTGAAGATTTCCAAAATTATTACAATGCCTTTATTAAAAATCCAATGAGTTCCTGTTTAATGCAGTGATGTGCAATGAAATACTGTTCGTTGGCTAAAACTGTTCTGCTGCTTGTATCCTTGGCAAGTAGTAGCCAGAATTTACATTCAGACTGACTCTATTTCATGATCTGCGGCCAAATGCTTACTCTGTAATGCCTTTGTTATCCATTATTGTTAGAGTTACCCATTTTGCCCATGTTTGCACAAGATTGTGAACCACTGAATATTTTGGTCCACCCTGTATCCATGTCTCCCTGGTGTCTAAATATCTTTTATGTCTGTGTCACAAATCCATGTATCTTATTGCAGCAACGTTGTCCATTCAAAAAAAACACATAACTTACTCTAGAACATAGAACATAGAACATACAACAATACAGCACAGAACAGGCCCTTCGGCCCACGATGTTGTGCCAAATATTTGTCCTAGCTTAAGCACCCATCCATGTACCTATCCAATTGCCACTTAAAGTTCGCCAATGATTCTGACTCTGCCACTCTCACAGGCAGCGCATTACATGCCCCCGCCACTCTTTGGGTAAAGAACCTACACCTGGCATCTCCCCTATACCTTCCACCCTTCACCTTAAATTTATGTCCCCTTGTAACACTCTGTTGTACCCGGGGAAAACGTTTCTGATTGTCTACTCTATCTATTCCCCTGATCATCTTATACACCTCTATCAAGTCACCCCTCATCCTTCTCCGTTCCAATGAGAAAAGGCCGAGCACGCTCAACCTATCCTCGTACGACCTATTCTCCATTCCAGGCAACATCCTGGTAAATCTCCTCTGCACCCTCTCCAAAGCTTCCACATCTTTCCTAAAGTGAAGCGACCAGAACTGCACACAGTACTCCAAAGGT
>NW_025215194.1:8943-21487 GCF_004010195.1 Chiloscyllium plagiosum | reverse complement strand
TCCACCTTACTAAGAACCCTACCATTAACCCTGTATTCCGCTTTCTTATTTGTCCTTGCAAAATGGACAACCTCACACTTAGCAGGGTTGGACTCCATCTGCCACTCCTCAGCCCAGCTCTGTATCATATCTAAGTCCCTTTGCAGCCGACAACAGCCATCCTCACTATCCACAACTCCACTAATCTTCGTATCATCTGCAAATTTACTGACCCACCCTTCGACTCCCTCTTCCAATTCATTAATAAAAATTACAAACAGCAGAGGACCCAGAACTGATCCCTGCGGAACTCCACTTGTAACTGGGCTCCAGGCTGAATTTTTACCATCTACCGCCACTCTCTGACTTCGACCGGTTAGCCAGTTTTCTATCCAACTGGCCAGATTTCCCTCTATCCCATGCCTCCTGACTTTCCGCATAAGCCTATCAAATGCCTTACTAAAATCCATGTATACTACATCCACTGCTCTACCCTCATCCACATGCTTGGTCACCTCCTCAAAGAGGAGGTCACCTCTTTCCCATAATTTCCTGTCACAAATCTATTCACTGATGTACAATTTTAGTAAATTCTGTCTCGTCCTGTTCCTTTCTGCTTGTCTTCAGCCATATCTCAATGCTGTTCTGATGTGTCACCTTTTCACTTTGGATTTGGAAAACTGCTTTCCCCTGAACCCTGTCCCTGCATCCTCTCTGTCAATTTAAAGCTCTGTCCATAAATCTACCGACATGATCGGCCATGACCCTGGTCCCAGCACGGTTCCAGTGCGGTTATCCGAAAGGATTATTTTTAAAATCAGGTATGGGATGTGGATGTCTCTGGCTGACCAGCCTTTCTTGCCCAGCCCTAGCTGCCCTTGAGCTGAGTAACTTGCTCGGCCATTGAGGGTCATTGAGAGGCAAACACTTTGGTGTGGCTGTGTCATGCAGACCACGTGAGGATGGGCAGATGTCCTTCTGGAAAGGACAAGTGTTTGGGTTTTTTGTACATCAGCAATGGTCTCATACTTATTTGTGGATTGTTAATTACTATTTTTAAGAGGATTTATTTCAAATTCCACCATTTTTGATGGTGCCTGCCTCCGCCGAACATTAGCTGAGGGTTTGGTATATATGGTCTAGCAATAATATCACTAGGCCATCACTTCACCTGCTCACAGATTGCTCATTCCTGACCCGTTATACTAGTGCATGATGAAGCAAAACCTGTTCTTCCAACACAATTGTGTGATCCTGATATCTTGCAGCATTCTGGTGATATCACTTAGTATTTCTCTCTCTCTCTCTCTCTCTCTCTCTCTCTCTCTCTCTCTCTCTCTCTCTCTTTCTCTCTCTCTCTATTGCAGCTAAACCAGATCCTGAGCCAATAGAATTTTCTACTCCAGAGAGACGAAGCAGCACAGGCCAGAGATGGAGACTGGGATTTTCCTGATCTCTGTGGTGGTACTCAATGCCATTTTTAATCCTCACTGCATCCGTCTAATTTCTATTCTGTCTATTCCTCTGTCTCCTGTAGGTACTCAGAAAGGTTCAACTCAATTAACTTCCCAGCTGCTGGGTGTCTCGTCCATCACCACATTGAACATGGTTGTTCTGCCAGAGAGACAAACGGCAGGGAAATCTGGAGCCTTCAATAAATCCTGTAGCAAGGTAAGATCACTCACAGTGCACAGAGCAAAAAACAATGAGAGGGCTCCAAATATCGGCTAACAGGACATGACATAGATACAGTGCTGGAGGGGGAGCACAATACAGACTCACCCCAGGCTCAATCACCGCCCCAATGTAAGTTCTGTTGTACTAAGACTTATACTCTGCAACATTGTAACTTTGGCATCTCTTGTACACCAGTGTCTTCAATAATTTGTAACTCCTATATCAACTCCTATCTCAGTAACCTTCTCCTATCCCAATAGCCCCTCCACATATTTGAAATGTACTGCATTCCAGACTTCCATCCCTATCGCTGTACCTTGCTTCAGTGTCTACAACATGCCTTATCTCGGTAGTCTCCTCCTCCAATAATTGGAGACAGAGCCATGCAGCACAGAAATGGTTCCTTCAATCCAACTAGTCCATGCTGACAAGAGTCCATGAACAAGTCACGTTTCTCTGTGTTTGACCCGCATCCCTTCAAATCTTCTCCTCCCCATGTACCTGTCCAAGTGTCTTTTACATGTTGGAATTGGACTTTTCTCTACCAATTCCCCTGGAAACTCATTCCATAACTGCACCATCCACTGTGTAGGAAAGCTTTTCCTAAAATCTCTTTTAAGTCCTTCCTTCCCATCTCATATTTATGCGCAGTAGAACACAGAACATGACAGTGCAATGCAGGCCCTTCGGCCCTCAATTTTGTGCCAACATGTGGAACCAATCTGAAGCCCACCGAACCAACACTATTCCAATTCGTGTCCATATGCCTGTCCAATGACAGTTGTAATGTCCTTCAAGTTGGCGAGTCTACCAGTGTTGCAGGTAATGCATTCCATGCCCCGATTATTCTGAGTAAGGAACCTACATCTGGTATCTGTCGCAGATCTATTTATTAATATCAATATCTACTTCAACTTAAAGCTATCTCCCCTCGTGCTCGGCATCGCCACCCAAGAGAAAAGGCTCTCACTGTCCAAACCATCTCACCTGCTGGTTATCTTATATGTCTCAATTAATTGACCTCAAACACATTCTCTTGAACAAAAACAGCTTTAATTCCCTCAGCATTTCCTCATAAGACCTTCCCTCCATACCTGGCAACTTTCTATTAAATCTCCGCTGAATCATTTACAAAGCTTACACATCCATCCTGTAATGCAGTGACTTGAACAAATGCGGCCACACCCAGAGTTTTGTACAGCGGCAGCATGATCTCATGATTCCGAAACTCAATCCCTCTACCAATACAAGCTCACACACTGAATGGCTTCTTAAAAATCCCATAAACCTGGGTGGCAACTTTCAATGATCTATGTACATGGTCAAAGAGATCTCTCTGTTTATCTACACTACCAAGAATCTTACCAGTATCCTAGTACTCTGTGTTCCTGTTACTCCCTCCAGAGTGAATCGCCTCAAACCTTTCCACAGTAAACCCCATTTGTGAACTATCAGTCCAGCTTATCTATATCTTTCTGTAACCTACAACATTCTTCTTCACTATCCATAACTCTACCGAACTTAATGTCTTCTGTAAATTTACTAACCCATCCTTGAATGCCCTCATCCTGGTCATTTATATAAATGACAAGCAACAAAACACATCCTGAGAGGACCCATCAGGAACTGAACTCCTGGATCGATATTTCCCATCAACCACTACACTCTGTATTCTTTCAGTGAGCCAATTTCTGATCCAAACTGTTAAATCACCCACAATCCCATGCCTCCGTATTATCGACAATAGCTTACCATGAGGAACCCGATCAAACGCCTTACTGAAACACATATACACCACATTAACTGCTTTACCCTCATCCACCTCTTTGTTCACCTTCTTAAAGAACACAGTAAGGTTTGTGAGGGCACGACCTACCCTTCACAAAACCGTGGTGGCTATCCCGAATCAACTTATTCATCTCCAGATTATTATAAACCCTACGATTTACAAGGCTTTCCAACACTTTACCCAGAATCAATGTAAGGCTCACACGTCTATAACTACCAGGATTGTCTCCACCCCCCTTCTTGGGGTGGCACGGTGGCTCTGTTGTTAGCACTGCTGCCTCACAGCGCCAGCGACCCGGGTTCAATTCCTGCCTTAGGCAACTGTCTGTGTGGAGTTTGCACATTCTCCCCGTCTCTGCTTGGGTTTCCTCCGGTTGCTCTGGTTTCCTCCCACAGTCATATGATGTGCAGTTTAGGTGAATTGGCCATGCTAAATTGCCCGTAGTGTTGTGTAAGGGAATGGATCTGGGTGAGTTGCTCATCAGATGTGGTCGGTGTGGACTTGTTGGGTCGAAGGGCCTATTTCCACTCCGAAAGTTATCTAAGGGGACAACATTTGCTATCCTCCAGCCTTCTGGTACTATTCCTGTAAACAATGACGACATAAAGATCAAAGCCAAAGGCTTGACAATGTCATTCCTGGCTTCCCAGAGAATCCAAGGAGAAATCCCATCCGGCCGAGAGGACTTATCTATTTTTAGACTTTACAGAATTGCTAACACCTTACCTTTCTGCACTTCAATTCAATCTAGTTATGGACTCAACTGCCCTTGCTAATCACCTTACCTGTATCCCTTGTGGTTTTAATCATCGTCCTTCAATTTGTATCATCGAAGAGCAATGATACAAATAGTTCTGCTCGTGTCCCTGCCACTACTCTGCCACAATGTTCTGGGATACACTTGTTCGGGACCTAGGGCTTTCTCTACCTTTGTGTTTGAAGACCTCCAGCACCATCTCTTCTGTAATGGGAACTCTTTACAAGCCATCACTGTCTCTTTAACTGACTTGTCCGCCGTAATTTCTGACATAAAATGTTCATTTAGGGTCTCACCCATCTCCTGTGGTTCCACGCATGGATGGCCTTATTGATCATTGCGGGGCCTTCTTGCCTTTCTAGTTGCTTTTTTGTTCGTGTTTGCTGTATAATTTCCTTGCATTCTCCTACCCTTATCTGCCAAATCTATCTCATGCCCCCATGTTGCTTTCCAGCCTATCCAGCTTCTCCATTTCTCTCAAACCCTCCAGTATCAGTAACATCTTCGTCAATCTTTGCTCCATTTACAGTTTTTGGAAATGCTTCCTAAAGCAGGAGGATCAGAATTCTACACAATACTCCAACTGGGGACCCAGCAATGCTTTGCACAGCTATATCATGATGTACCAACTCATGTATTCAATTCTCTGACCCATGAAGGCAAGTGTGCCAAATTCCAATTTCCCAACCCTATCCACCTGTGATGCCACATCCAAGGAACAATGTAACTGCACCACTTGATCTCTCTCTGTTCGGCAACACTGCCGACTTGCTAGTCCTCTTTAGTTTGTTTTAACAGACTCCATCATCTGAATTCAACTCCATCTTTCATTCCTTGGCCCACTGTCTCAGTTGTTCGAGATCCTTTTCGATAACTGTATTCCCTGCCCACTATAACCTGTGTTCTATCCGGACTTTTATCAACAAACTTACTGACAACGACTCCTTATGCTCTTACAGAAATATTTTCTGTGAATGATGCATAAAAGTGGATCTAGCACTGTTCCTTCTGGCACAATGCTGGTCATAGGCCTCCAGTCCACACAACAGCCCTCTCCTACCACGCTCTGTCGCCTACTGTCAAGCCAATTTTGTATCCAGTTATGTAGCTCTCCGTGCTCCCATGTGATCTAACCTTACTAACCAGTGTTCCATGCTAAACTCTTTCCTCGGCCTTGCTGTGGTTAGTATAGACAAAGTCTGCTGTTCTGTCTTCTTCTATCTTCTTAGTCACGTCTTCAACAAACTCAGGCATGTTTGTAAGACACTACTTGTGTACTTTGCGTCAACTGTCCCTAATCAACCCTTGCCTTTCGAAAGGCATGTAACCCCTGCCACTCAGAGCCCCCTCCAACATCGTAAGCACCACAAGCATCAAGCCAATTGGTATTTCGGTCCCTGGCTTTCCCTCGCAGCAGTTTTAAATACTGGCACAACGTTAACCACCCTGCAAGCTTTCAGCTCATCACCCGTGGCTGTCACTGATATAAATACCTCTTTAAGGGCACTTCTTCCTGAGTTTCTCCCATTGTCCTCGGGGATATACATGATTAGCTGCAGGGATTTGTCTATTTTTTATGCATTTTAAAAACTCTAGCACCTCCTGTCTTGTTATGCGTATTCTTCTGAAGACTTTATTTCCCTGACTTCCCCAGTCTTTAAGTACTGATGTGAAATTTTCGTCAAGGATCTCACCCAGCTCCTGTGGTTCCACACATGGATTATCCCATTGATCTTTAAGGTGGCACATTCTGTCTCCAGTTAATCTTCTGTCGTGAGTATTCATGTCGAATTCCTTTGGATTTTCCTCAGCAATAGTTTTCCCAGGTCCCCTATTTGCCCTACTGCTTTCCCTCTTCAGTGTATTTCTGTACGCACAATGTTCCTCGAGGAATCCAGCTGGTCATATATGATATGGACTGCCTTTTTCTTGACCAGAACCTCAATACCTCCAATCATTCAGAATTTTCTACTTGTAATCAGCATTGTCATTCACACGAACAGAAATATCCTCACGCTGAACTCTCATTTTATCTCTCTTTTGAAAGCTTCCCACCTGCCTGAGATCCATTTACCTGCAAATAGACTCCAAAATCAACTGTTCAGAGCTGTTGACCAATACCTTCTGGATTGGAGTAGGCCAATTTTGATATTTCACCTGTGGATCAGGCCTATCCTTTTCCATAACTATTTTCTAACTAATACAGTTGTGGTCACTTTGTCAAAGTGCTCCCCAACTAACACCTCAGTCCTTTTCCCAACATTGTTCCCAAAAGGGAGGTCAGGGTTTGCCCCTTTCTCCAGGGGGAGGGCAAACAACCAGTGGTAATTGTGAACATCAGTACACTTGACATAGATACAGTTGGATAGGTTCTGGTCAAGTGAGTATTGGGAGTTAGGTAAGAAGTTAAAAAGCAGGGCTACAATGGTAGTGAGCCCCAGATTACTCCCAGTGCCGATCACCAGTAATATGGAAATAGAAAGATAAGCCGGATGGATGAGTGCCTGAGGATCTGGTGGAGGGGGAAGGGTTTTTACGTCTTGGATCATTGGGATCTCTTCTGCAGTAGAGGTTACCACGGCAAGGGGGACGGGTTAGACTTGAACCAGAGGTGTACTAGCAACCGCGAGAGGGAGGTTTGCTAATGTTACCTGGGAGCGCTTAATCAAATTTGCCTGGGGATTGGGATTCCGAAAAAGAGAGAGACAATTGGCCAGTCAGACGAAAATACATCAGCCACTGAGAGCAAGGTTCCTATTCAGGATATCCAGGGGCACAGTCAAGGGAGGGAAAAGACTACTGGTTTAAAGGGCATTTATTTCATGAGACCTGACTGGTGAGGCAGACGAGCTCAGAGCATGGATTAGTTCTGGGGTCTTGAATATTATAGCCATAACAGCAACATGGCTGAGAGAAGGCAGGACTGGCTGCTCAGTGTTCCACAATACAGAAAGATACAGGTGTGACAGAAGGACAAGTAAGAGAGGAGGAGGAGTTGCGCTTTTGATAAGGGAGAACATAACAATAGTGGTCGGAGAGAATACTCCGAAAGAGTCATCAAAAGAGGCCATATGGTTAGAAGTTAGAAAGAAGAAGGGGATGGTCACTTTGTTGGGACTGTATTACAGACTCGCAAATAGCTAGCGGGTATGAGAAGAGCAGATGTGTAGAGAGATTGTAGATAGCTGTAGGAATAAGAGAGTATTATTGATTGGAGAATTTAATTTCCCCTGGATTGACTTGTGCACTCAGAGAATAAAAGGCCCGTATGGGTTTGAATTTGTCAAATGGGTCCAAGAAAGCTTCCTTGACAAATAAGGCGGTCCTACTCTACTCAGGTGGGCGCAACATTGGACCTCCCCTGAGAAAACAAGGTCAGGAAGTGACTGAAGTGTCAGTCGGAGAACACTTCGGGGCTGGTGACCACAACATGGCATACATTGGGTTTAAGGTTTGAGCATCTACCTAACCTCTTCCAGCCCTAAAGACACAATCAATCTGTGGAGACCCTATAATCTTCTCAGGCCTTTATCACACTCCGATCTGTCGAACCCACTCCAGTCCCTTTGACTGTCCCAATCCAGTGCCTAAAGGAACCGTGATCTGTGTTACATGCTCTCATTACTATCACCCACCCTGCCAATGTAAGCTCTTCCAGTATTTCCATCTCTCTACTCATCTGCATAAACTTTTCCAGCTCTTACACCCCAAACTGTGTTAACAACAACCTCTCCTACAACACTTTCCCACTTAGGCCAAAGTGGAAGATATTATTAATGCTCCTTTATCTGTGTAACTTACTCCAACCAAAATTGCTGTTCTTATCTCCAGGAAAATATGTCCGATTCCACACCCTCCATGTCTAAAAACCCCAGAACCTAAGCCTTTCGATATCTCTAAACGTGTTCAGTTCCGACTGCCCTCCATATGTGTGCTTTTCTTACAGAGTATATAACCTACATTAACTCGGTAATCCGCTCCATTCCCTAAATAGTCCCTGTCTGTGATCAGAACTTTCCTACCAACTTCCTTATCCCTGTAAACTGTTCCATCCCTCCCTCCTCCCCAACTCCATGAACTCCTGCAGCCCTAAAGCTCTCCACATTTCTGTAACCTCTTGAGGCTCCATGGACCTCCCTCCCTGTAAATCCACCTGTCATCCCAACATCCCTCCGAATCTGGGTCCTCTGCTCCAGATCAGACCATTGATGCCTCTGCAAACACCTCCACCTCTGACAACTCTTCCCATTTGTGTAACCACTTGCAGCCCTAACAAAACACCTAAACAGTGAAACCTGTCATTTCCTTACAATCCTCCCTTCATCCCTCCTCAAATTCCGTCATCACCATGAAACCTTACAATTATTGAAGCCTCTGTTTTGGCACTGCAAACCTCCTAATGTCTGCAAAACCCTCTTGTCCTGACTTTCCTCCCTAACTCTGTAACTCTCACCACCCTCCAATGCCCTTTTGCGGAACATGGCAGAGGAGAGAACATTTGTAGATTCTGGGCCATGTTTCAGAGGTAGAATCCTGGGAATTACAGATTTAGTCTAATGTTTATTGTGTGCAGATTATTGGCGAAGACTCTAAAGACAGGATTTATGACTACTTGGAAAACCATAGTTAAATTTTAGAAAGTCAGCATGGGTTTGTGAGGGGCAGGTCATGCCTCACAAAATTTATTGAATTCTTTGAGGATATGAGAGAATACGTTGATGGCTCATTCAGAAAAGAAAGATGATTGGGATACAGGGAAATCTATCTGTCTGGATACAGTATTGGATGGCGTAGAGAAGGCAGAGAATGGCAGCAGATCGACAGTATTGAGCCTGGGGCTCAGTGACTAGTGGTGTACTGTAACAATCGGCTCTGGGACTCTGTTCTTTGTGAATTTTATAAATGACTTGGATGTGGATGTTGGAGAGTGGGTTAGTAAGTTTGCCAATCACATGAAGGTTGGTGAAGTGGTGAGTAATGTGGAGGGCTGTTGTAGGTTGCAATGGGATATTGACAAGTCGCAGAGCTGGGCTGGAAGTGGCAGATGGAGTTCAATCTCTAAAAGTGTGAAGTGATTCATTCTGGAAGGTCGAATTTGAATACAGAATACAAGGTGAAAAGGAGGATACTTGGCAGTGTGGAGGAACAGAGAGGCCATGGGGTCCATGTCATAGATCCCTCAAGGTGCACGTTGATCGGGTTGTTAAAAAGGCATATGTTGTGTTGGCTTTCCTTAGCAATGGGATTGATTTTAAGAGCCGTGATGTTTTACTGCATCTTTATGGTGTCTTGGTGTGAACACACTTGGAATATTGTGTTCAGTTCTGGTCCCCTGTTTACAGGAAGGATGTGCAAGTTTTACAGAGTGTACGCAGGAGATTTACCAGGTTGAGGGATCTAAGGCTTCTCTCAGTGGAGTGAAGAGGGGGGCGGGGCCACCCTGTAGTGGTCAACAAGATAATGAGAGGCACACAGAGTCAATAGTCAGAGACTTTTCCTCTAATGCAATAAATGGCTATTACAAGGCCGCATAATTTTAATTTGATTGGAGGATGGATCAGAGGATAGAGAATGGTGGTGGTAAAATTCGACACATTCGGGACATTTAATAGACTCTTGGACAGATACATGAATAATAGTACAATAAGGGGTATGTAGATTAGTTTGATCTTACAGTTGGATAAAAGGTTGGCATGAGGTCATGGCCGAAGTGTCTTGGGCTGAACTGTTCTGCGTTCTATGTTCTGTCTGGAAAACTGGGTGTTAAACTCAGATCAGTGTAAAAAGGCCTTTGGCATTCAGGAGGAGCTAGTGAACTGGACACAAAATTGGCTTGATGGTAGGAGACAGAGGGTGATGAGAGACATTTTGCTTTTCTGACTGCAGGCATGTGACCAGCCGTGTCGTAGGTCCACTGTTGTTTGCAATTTGGATAAATGATTTAGATGGGAGTATTGATTTCCTGGTAAGTAAGCTTCTTGGATGTCACTGGCATTGGTGGTAAAGTGGTTAGTGGAGAAGATTGCGTATGATACAATAAGACGAGCAGTATTGCTGGGATAGTGAGCTGAAAAAAGCAGATGGAGTGTAATTAGATAAAGGTAAAGTGTTCCATTTTGGTGAAACAATCCAGGACGGGACTTGTACAATTAATGTACGAGTCCTGGGTAGTGTTGTCAGTCAGTGATCCAGGGATGCAGGTGCACAGTTCTTTGAATGTGGTGTCACAGGTAGACAGGCTGGTGAAGCAGGCGTTTTGGATGTTTACCTTCATTTAGGAGACCATTGAGAGTAGGAGTTCACATGTCATGGCGTAAAATACATTGATGAGGCTATCATAAAAAAACATTGTTGTTCAGTAGGAAGAACTCATCTGGTACACTTACCTCCTTTAGGGAAAGACATCTGACATTCTAACCTGGTCTGGCCGACATGTGACTCCAGACCCACAGCAACATGGCTGACTCTGAGCTGTCCTCTGGATAATTAGCAGTGGCGTCAAAGAATGTTAGTCCAAACAGTGGCACCCACATCCCATAAATGAATAAATAAAAGTACCTCTGTCCCACCATAACTCTGCAGAAAACTCCAGCTGCAGCAATCCGTGCTGGCTTTGTAACACCACTCAGGCCCTGACTACTCTTTGCAACACTCTCCCCACCTCCAGCACCTTCACCTCTCCCTGTTCCTATTGTGTCATTAAACACTGACAATGATTCCCCCTCCCACAGCACTCGATCTGCTAGCAGACCGTTTGCAATCCATTTAACATTCACTCCAAAAGCACTCTCTCACTTCAGGATTGTAAGTATTTTGTTGTGATCCTCTCAGCCTCATAATCTAGTATGATCCCTTTTGTCGTGAGTGAGGGACCAGTGGGGATTTCTTGCTGAGGTTTGTACTGTTGAAATGGAATGTCCTTTTGTTGGGTGTTTTATACTGTTCCTTCAAATGTTTTCCACTGTCCATTTGCAGACACATGCTTCAGTCTGTTTAGCCTGCTTACCTTGGTCAGTTCTCCTCTCAAACTCAGGGAATTGACTATTTTTGTTTCTAGTTGTAGCTTGTCCTTTCTGTGATTCATTTTAAAACTTTATATTTATTTAAACCGCACTTTATCACAATTTCCCGAAGGACCTGTCCAGGTGACATTACTCATTCACTAAGTTTTCATCACAAGGTCGCTCTGCGATAGTTATGTCCCTAGCCAGTTGCACAACGTGTTTTTCAAAGAAACACTGAAAAAAAAATAACCGAACTCCTCTTCCAATGTCAATGCTGTCCGTATGATTGTCCTAGATTATACGAACATTGAAGTTTTCCAAAATTATCACAAAGCCTTTGCTAAAAAAAAATCCAATGAGTTCCTGTTTAATACAGTGATGAGCAATGAAATGCTGTTCGGTGGCTAAAACTGTTCTGTTGCTTGTGACCTTGGCCAGTCGTAGCCAGTATTTACAATCTGACTGTCTCTACTTCATGATCTGCGGCCAAATGCTTTCTCTGTAATGCCTTTGGAATCCATTAGTGTTCGTGTTACCCATTTTGCTCGAGTTTGCAAAAGATTGTGAACCACTGAATATTTTTTTTCACCCTGTATCCATGTCTCCCTGCTGTTGAAATGTCTTTTATCTCTGTGTCACAAATCCATCTACCTTATTGATGAGACGTTGTCCATTCAAAAAGACATAACTTACTCTTTCCCACAGTTTCCTGTCACAAATGTATTCGCTGATGTACAATTTTAGTTAAACTTTGTCCCTTCCTGTTCCTTTCTGCTTGACTTCAGCCACATTCCCATGCTGTTCCATTGCTTCACCTTTTCTCTTTGGATTTGGAAAGCTCCTTTCACCTGAGCCCTGACCCTGCACCCTCTTTGCCTGTTTAAAGTCATGTCCGTAAACCTACCGACATGCTCGGCCAGGATCCTTGTCCCATCACGCTTCCAGTGGGGCCATCGGAAAGGATTATTTATTAAATCAGGTTTGGGATGTGGGTCTCTCTGGCTGACCAGCCTTTCTTGCTCAGCCCTAGCTTCCCCTGAACTGAATAACTTGCTCGGCCATTTCAGAGTGTAATTGAGAGGCAAACACTTTGCTGTGGGTATGAAGTGCAGACCACGTGAGGATGGGCAGATGTCCTTCTTGAAAGGACAAGTGTTTGGATATTTTGTACATCAGCGATGGTCTCATACTTAATTGTTATTTTGAAAATTATTGATTTTAAATGTCTCCATTTCAGATGGTGGGATTCAAACCTGCCTCCCCTGAACATTAGCTGATGTTTTGGATACATTCTCTCGCAATAATGCCACCCAGCCATCACTTCACCTGCTCACTGGA
>NW_025215194.1:0-909 GCF_004010195.1 Chiloscyllium plagiosum | reverse complement strand
CTGTGGTAGGAGACAGAGGGTGGTGGCGGAGGGTTGTTGTTTTGGGCTGGATGCCTGTGACTAGTGGTGTTCCACAGGGATCCACTTTTGTTTGCCATTTATATAAACAATCCAGCTGACAATATGGGAGGCATGGTTCATAAATTTGCAGATGACACCAAAATTGGTTGTACAGTAGACAGTGAAGAAGGTTATCTCAGATTACAAAGAGATCGTGATCAATTGGGTCAATAGGCTGAGGAGTGGCAGATGGAGTTTAAATTGGATAAATGTGAGGTATTGCATTTTGATAATACCAACAAGGAAAGGCCTTATACAATTAATGAAAGGGTCCTGGCTAGTGTTTGTACAACAGAGAGACTTTGAATTTAGAATCCCTACAGTGTGGAAACAGGCCTTTTGGCCTAACAAGTCCACACTGACCCATCAAAGAGTAACCCACCCAAACCCTTTCCCCCACCCTATTACTCTACATTTACACCTAACTAACGCACCTAACCTACACATCTCTGAATGGGCAATTTAGCGTGGACAATTCACCTAACCTACACATCTTTGGATTGTGGGAGGAACTGGAGCACGTGGAGGAAACCCACGCAGACACTGGGAGAATGTGCAAACTCCAAGTCACCTGAGGCTGAAATCGAAAATAATTTAGTTACAATATTCTTTGAAACTTGCATCACATGTCAACAGGATGGTTAAGAAAGTGTTATCATGCTTACCTTCAGTGCTTAGACTTTGAGTATAGCAGTTGGGATGTCATATTGAGGTTCTACAGGACATTGGTGGGCCTCTTCTGGAGTACTGTATACTGTCTACTATAGGAACGATATTTTTAAACTGGAGAGTGTTCAGAAAAGATTTCCAGGATGTTGACCTTATTGAGGTTTATAAAATCATGAGGGG
>NW_025215193.1:68157-70000 GCF_004010195.1 Chiloscyllium plagiosum | reverse complement strand
ATGCGTGGGAAAATCATCATCTGCATGTTCCCTTCCGAGCCACATACCAACCTGTCTTGAAAATATATCACTGTTCCTTCAGTGTCACTGGATCAATATCCTGAAACTCCATCACTAATGCTACGTGGGTGCCCCATACCATAAGGACTGCAGCACTGCAAGCAAGCAGCATAACATCACCTGCTCCAGGGCAGTTAGGGATGGGTACCAAATGGGTCTTACCAGTAGTGCTGATGTCTCTTGAAAAATTAAATTATAACAGTTCTGAGTCTGTATTCCTCACTTAGGTACCAGGCAATAGTTAAACTTAATCTTGAAGGAACAACGTTTGAAATATCTCCTTTCTTAAAAATAACGTTTTTCTTGTTACAGGAAAGGAAAGAAGTTATTGTATTCACAGTAACTAATCAAAATCATTTCCATTTGTTATAGTGATGTTTACGTTACTAAACCTGTTCTTGTACACAGATTATTGGTCAGTTAGCTCACTGAAATTAACAAGTAGGTCACTTATGTAATGAGGCTTCTCATTTACAACAGACTCAAGTTCATCTTTGACACATCTCTGACGATGTTAAACAGGTGCGGGTCTCACATTCTGTCTTTTACCTTGAGCTAAAAACACAAACCTGTTTACAAGCTATTTCTTCCCTTTCCTTACACTGCTTCTCTTTTTTTTGGCTTCTCTTTAAATAGAACTAGTGTACGTGGTGAGGGTACTGACACAAGGAAGGATCTGGGTTTTTCTGCAACCTTTCAGTTATCTTTGCCATTTCTGACTGACCTCTGAACAGAGCTCTGCAATGACTTTGTATCTTCCATCCTTGGCCTCCCCATCACACACCATCTCTGTGACTTTCTTCAGTTATACCCCTCTCTGAGATCTCTGCACTCCTCCAGTTTTAGCCTCTTAAGACCATAAGCAAGAGGAACAGGAGTAAGCCATATAGCCCCTCAAGGGGAAAGTGAGGACTGCAGATGCTGGAAATCAGAGTCGAGAGTGTGGTGCTGGAAAAGCACAGCAGGTCAGGCAGTATCCGAGGAGCAGGAGAGTCAATGTTTCAGGCATAAGCCCTTCATCAGGAATCATATAGTCCCTCAAGCCTGCTCTATTAATCAGTAGGATCAAAGGTGATCTGACACATCTCCTATCCACTTTCCTGCCCTTTCTAAAATAAAATAGAATAGAATATCCTTTATGTACTCCATTGTAGAAGTACAGCGAAAAGCTTTTACAATGGCTGCCTCTTATGGAGTCATCTTAGCCACAAGGACCAAGGTAAATAGTTTGGATATCACAGAGGAATAAGAAGTAATTGAGAAAATAAGTTAGAAATAAAACATTGTTAAAGGATTGACATCACAGTGAGTTAAGAACAATTCAGATAAACATTACACAGTAGCAGCTCAGTGCAGGGTCGCTGCATGCGGTCTGACTGCCCGTGCTGTACCCCAGCTGTCCCACTCTGCTCCAAGACTCCAATCAACTATGTACCAGCACTCAGCTGCTCCAATGTAAGTTCAAGAACTGCCTCTCTTGTGCTAGTCTCCAGCCAGGTGTTTCACCCTACGTGCTGCTCCAGGGGGCTCACACTGCTTTGGGGGGGCTCACATTATTCTGGAGGCTCACACTGCTCCAGGGGCTCACACTGCCCCAGGGGGCTCACACTGCTCCGGGGGCTCACACTGCTCCAGGGGCTCACACTGCTCCAGGGGCACACACTGCTCTGGGAGCTCAAACTGCTCCAGGGGCTCACGCTGCTCCGGGGGCTCACACTGCTCCGGGGGCTCACACTGCTCCAGGGGCTCACACTGCTCCAGGGGCACACACTGCTCCGGGGGC
>NW_025215193.1:64326-67244 GCF_004010195.1 Chiloscyllium plagiosum | reverse complement strand
ACACTGCTCTGGGGCGCTCACAGTGTTCCAGGGGCTCACAGTGTTCCAGGGGCTCACAGTGTTCCAGGGGCTCACAGTGTTCCAGGGGCTCACAGTGTTCCAGGGGCTCACACTGCTCCAGGGGGGCACACACTGCTCTGGGAGCTCGAACTGCTCCAGGGGCTCACACTGTTTCGGAGGCTCACACTGCTCCGGGAGGGGGGGGGCTCACATTTTTCCAGGGGCTCCCACTGATCCAGGGGGGGCTCACACTGCTCCAGGGACTCACACTACCCCGGGGGCTCACACTGCTCCAGAGGCTTACACTGCTCTGGGGCGCTCACAGTGTTCCAGGGGCTCACAGTGTTCCAGGGGCTCACACTGCTCCAGGGGGACTCACACTGCTCCAGGGCCTCACATTGTTCCAGGGACTCATACTGTTCCGGGGGCTCACACTGCTCCAGGGAGCTCACACTGTTCCAGGGGCACACACTGCTCCGGGGGCGCACACTGTTCCAGGGGCACACACTGCTCCGGGGGCGCACACTGCTCCAGGGACTCACACTTATCCGGGGGCTCACACTGCTCCAGGGGCTCACACTGCTCCAGGGGGGCACACACTGCTCTGGGAGCACGAACTGCTCCAGGGGGACTCACTGTTCCAGGGGCTCATACTGTTCCAGGGCCTCACACTGCTCCAGAGCCTCACACTGCTCCAGGGGGACTCATACTGCTCCAGGGGTTCACACTGTTCCAGGGCCTCACACTGTTCCAGGGCCTCACACTGTTCCAGGGCCTCACACTGCTCCAGGGGGACTCATACTGCTCCAGGGGTTCACACTGTTCCAGGGCCTCACACTGTTCCAGGGCCTCACACTGTTCCAGGGCCTCACACTGCTCCAGGGCCTCACACTGCTCCAGGGGGACTCATACTGTTCCAGGGGCTCATACTGCTCCAGGGGGACTCACACTGTTCCAGGGGCTCATACTGCCTCGGGGGCTCACACTGCTCCAGGGGCTTACACTGCCCTGGGGGCTCACACTGCTCCAGGGGCTCACACTGCTCCAGGGCCTCACATTGTTCCAGGGACTCATACTGTTCCGGGGGCTCACACTGCTCCAGGGAGCTCACACTGTTCCAGGGGCACACACTGCTCCGGGGGCGCACACTGCTCCAGGGACTCACACTTATCCGGGGGCTCACACTGCTCCAGGGGCTCACACTGCTCCAGGGGGCTCACACTGCTCCAGGGGCTCACACTGTTCCGGGGGCTCACACTGCTCCAGGGGGACTCACACTGTTCCAGGGGCTCATACTGCTCCAGGGGCTCACACTGCTCCAGGGGCTCATACTGCCTTGGGGGCTCACACTGCTCCAGGGGCTTACACTGCCCTGTGGGCTCACGCTGCTCCAGGGGCTCACACTGCTCCAGGGCCTCACACTGCTCCGGGGGCTCACAGTGCTCCAGGGGGACTCACATTGTTCCAGGGGCTCACACTGTTCCGGGGGCTCACACTGCTCCAGGGGGCTCACACTGTTCCATGGGCTCACACTTATCCGGGGGCTCACACTGCTCCAGGGGCTCACACTGCTCCAGGGGGCTCACACTGTTCCAGGGCCTCACACTGCTCCAGGGCCTCACACTGCTCCAGGGGGACTCATACTGTTCCAGGGGCTCATACTGCTCCAGGGGCTCACACTGTTCCAGTGGCTCACACTGCTCCAGGGACTTACACAGCCCCGGGGGCTCACACTGCTCCAGGGGCTCACACTGTTCCAGGGGCTCACACTGCTCCAGGGGGTCTCACTGCTCCAGGGGGACTCACACTGTTCCAGGGGCTCACACTGTTCCAGGGGCTCACACTGCTCCAGGGGCTTACACTGCCCTGGGGGCTCACACTGATCCAGGGGCTCACACTGCTCCAGGGACTCACACTGCTCCGGGGACTCACAGTGCTCCAGGCGGTCTCACATTGTTCCAGGGGCTCACACTGTCCCGGGGGCTCACACTGCTTCAGGGGGCTCACATTGTTCCAGGGGCTCACACTGTTCCGGGGGCTCACACTGCTCCAGTGGCTCACACTGTTCCGGGGGCTCACACTGCTCCGCGGGCTCACACTTATCCGGGGGCTCACACTTATCCGGGGGCTCACACTGCTCCAGGGCCTCACACTGCTCCAGGGGCTTACACTGCTCTGGGGGCTCACACTGCTCCAGGGGCTTACACTGCCCCAGAGGCTCACACTGCTCTGGGGCGCTCACAGTGTTCCAGGGGCTCACAGTGTTCCAGGGGCTCACACTGCTCCAGGGGGACTCACACTGTTCCAGGGGCTCTCACTGTTCCGGGGGCTCACACTGCTCCAGGGGCTCACAGTGTTCCAGAGGCTCACACTGCTCCAGGGGGGCACACACTGCTCTGGGAGCTCACACTTCTCCAGGGGCTCACATTTTTCCAGGGGCTCACAATGCCCCAGGGGCTCCTATTGCCACAGGGGCTCACACATCCCCTGGGGCTCACTCTGCACCAGGGGCTCACACTGTTTCGGGGGCTCACACTGCTCCGGGGTGCCTCACGTTTTTCCAGGGGCTCACACTGCTCCAGGGGGGCACACACTGCTCTGGGAGCTCAAACTGCTTCAGGGGCTCACGCTGCTCCGGGGGCTCACAGTGCCCCGGGGACTCACACTGTTCCAGGGGCTCACACTGCTCCAGGGGCTCACACTGCTCCAGGGGGGCACGCACTGCTCCGGGGGCTCACACTGCTCCAGGGGGGCACACACTGCTCTGGGAGCTCAAACTGCTTCAGGGGCTCACGCTGCTCCGGGGGCTCACAGTGCCCCGGGGACTCACACTGTTCCAGGGGCTCACACTGCTCCAGGGGCACTCACACTGTTCCAGGGGCTCTTACTGTTCCGGGGGCTCACACTGCTCCAGGGGG
>NW_025215193.1:58114-61385 GCF_004010195.1 Chiloscyllium plagiosum | reverse complement strand
AATGCTGAGTGCGGTAGGTTGGGATCCGTGTTGGACAATGGTGAGAGACAGGCTGGGGGCGGTGTGTGGATGGCGGTGAGTGTCAGCCTGGGGATGGTGCTGGATGGCATTGAGGGTCAGGCTGCGGGCGGTGTGTGGACGGTGGTGTGGGTTAGGCTGGGGCCAGTGTGTGGACGAGGGTGAGAGTCGGGATGGGGCCGGTGTGTGGATGGTGGGGAGCATCAGGCTGGGGGCAGTATGAGGACGGCAGTGTGGGTCTGGCTGGGGCGGTGTGTGGAATGCAGTTGGGTTCAGGCTGGGGCAATGTGTGGATGGCGGTGAGGGTGAGGAAGGGGTCCGTGTTGGATGGCAGTGAGGTCAGGCTGAGGGTGATGCTGGATGGCAGTGAGGGTCAGGCTGGGGGCAGTATGTGGACAGCGGTGAGCGTCAGGCTGGGGGCGGTGCTGGACAGAAGTGAGGGTCAAGCTGGGGGCAATGTGTGGAAAGCGGTGGGGATCAGGCTGGGTGCAGTGTGTGGGCGGTTGTGAGGGTCAGGCTGAGTGCGTTGTGTGGGTGGTGGTGGGGTTCCAGATGGGGACGTTGTGTGGACAGCAGTAGGGGTCAGTCTGGGGGCAGTGTATGGCCGGCTGTGCGATTCAGGTTGGGGGCAGTGTATGGTTGGCGGTGTGGGTCATGCTGAGAGTGGCGTGTGGGCAGCATTGTGGGTCAGGTTGGGTTGGGTGTGTGGCCGCCGGTGAGGGTCTGGGTGGGGGTGGTGTGTGGACGGCAGTGGGTTTCAGGCAGGGGGCGGTGTGTGGATGGTGGTGAGGGTCAGGCTGGGTGTGGTGTTTCGACAGCAGTGAGGATCAGAGTGGGGCGGTGCTGGCCGGCGGTGAGGGTCCAGCTGCGGCAGTGTGTGTACGGTGTGAGCGTCAGGCTGGGGACGGTGTTGGATGGCCGCGAGTGTCAGGCTGGGGGCAGTGTGTGGAAGGTGGTGAGAGTCGGGCTGGGGGCAGTGAGTAGGCGATGGTGAGTTACAGTCTGGGGGCGGTGCATGGGCAGTGGTGGAGGTCAGGCTGGGTGCAGTGTGTGGGCGGTTGTGAGGGTCAGGCTGAGTGCGTTGTGTGGATGGTGGTGGGGTTCCGGATTGGGGCATTGTGTGGACAGCAGTGGGGGTCAGCCTGGGGGCGGTGTGTGGCCGGCAGTGCGGTTCAGGTTGGGGGCAGTGTGTGGTTGGCGGTGAGGGTCATGCTGAGACTGGTGTGTGGGCAGCATTGTGGGTCAGGTTGGGTTGGGTGTGTGTCCGCCGGTGAGGGTCTGTGTGGGGGTGGTGTGTGGATGGCAGTGGGGTTCAGACTGGGGCGGTGTGTGGACGGCGGTGAGGGTCAGGCTGGGTGTGGTGTTTCGACGGCAGTGAGGATCAGACTAGGGGCGGTGCTGGCCGGCGGTGAGGGTCTGGCTGGGGAAGTGTGTGGATGGCGGTGAGTGTCAGGCTGGGGACGGTGCTGGACGGCCGTGATTGTCAGGCTGGGGGCAGTGTGTGGACGGCGGTGAGAGTTGGGCTGGGGGTGGTGAGTGGACGGTGGTGAGTTGCAGTATGGGGTGGTGTGTCGGTGTGTGGTTAGTGGTGAGTGTCGTGCTGGGGGCGGTGTGTGGGCAGCATTGTTGGTCAGGTTGGGTTCGGTGTGTGGAAGGCGGTGAGGGTCAGACTGGGGCAGTGTATGGACGGCGGTGAGGGTCAGGCTGGGGGTGGTGTGTGGATGACAGTGAGGATCAGGATTGGTGCGCTGTTTGGATGGCGGCGAGGGTCAGGCTTGGGGCAGTGTGTGGACGGTGGTGAGCGTCATGCTGGGGACGGTGCTGGACGGCCATGAGTAGCAGGCTGGTGGCAGTGCGTGTGGACGGAGGTGGGGTTCAGGATGGGGGCGGTTTTGGACAGTGGTGAGGGTCAGTCTGGGGCAGTGTGTGGATGGCAGTGAGGGTCTGGCTGGGGCTGGTGTTGGACGGCAGTGAGGGTCAGGCGGGGGCGGTGTGTGGACGGCTGTGAGGGTCGGACTTGGTGTGGTGTACAGACAGCAGTGAGGATCAGGCTGGGGGCAGAGTGTGGACGGAGGTGAGAGTCAGTCTGTGGGCAGTGTGTGGACAGCAGTGGGATAAGGCTGGGGGTGGTGTGTGGACAGCGGTGAGGGTCAGGCTTGGGGCAGTGTGTGGTTGGCAGTGGGTTTCAGGCTGGGGGCAGTGTGTGGACTGTGGTGAGGGTCAGGCTGGGAGTGGTGTGCAGATGGTGGTGAGGATCAGGCTGGGGGCGGAGTTTGGACGGCCTTGAGAGTCAGGTTGTGGGCAGTGTGCGGACAGCAGTGGGGATAAGGCTGGGGGTGGTATTTGAATGGTGTGAGGGTCAGGCTGGGGGCGGTGTGTGGACAGTGGTGAGGGTTAGGCTGGGGACAGTGTGTGGACGATGGTGAGGGTCGGGCTGGGGGCGGTGTGTGGATGGTGGTGAGCATCAGGCTGGGGGCGGTGTGAGGATGGTGGTGTGGGTCTGGCTGGGGCAGTGTGTGGAATGCAGTTAGGTTTAGGCTGGGGGCAGTGTGTGGATGGCGGTGAGTGTGAGGAAGGGGTCCGTGTTGGACGGCGATGAGGTCAGGCTGAGGGTGGTGCTGGATGGCAGTGAAGGTCAGGCTGGGGGCAATGTGTGGACGGTGGTGAGGGTCGGGCTGGGGACGGTGTGTGGACAGCAGTGTGGGTCTGGCTGTGTGCAGTGTGTGGATAGTGGTGGGGTTCAGTCTGGGGCAGTGGGTGGATGGCACTGAGGGTCAGGCTGGTGGCAGTATGTGGAAGGCGGTGAGGGTCGTGCTGGAGGTGGTTTGTGGACGGTGGTGGAGTTCAGGCTGGGGGCGGTGTGTGGACAGCAGTGGGGATCAATCTGGGGGCAGTGTCTGGATGGAGGTGTGTGGACGGCAGTGAGGGTCAGGCTGGGGTGGTGTTGGTTGACAGTGAGGTTCAGGCTGGGGGCGGTGTTTGGATGGTGGTGTGTGGACGGCAGTGAGGGTCAGGCTGGGGGCAGTGTTGGATGGCAGTGAGGTTCAGGCTGGGGGCGGTGTTTGGATGGCGATGAGGGTCAGGATGTGGGTGGTTTGTGGACGGCGCTGAGGGTCTGCCTGAGGGTGTTGTGTGGATGGCGGTGGTGTTTAGACTGGGGGCAGTGTGTGGACGCAGTGAGGGTCAGGCTGCGGGAAGCATTGTACGGTGGTGAGGGTCAGTCTGGGGGCAGGGTGTGGATGGCAGTGAGGGT
>NW_025215193.1:54795-57665 GCF_004010195.1 Chiloscyllium plagiosum | reverse complement strand
GTTCAGGCTGGGGGCGGTGTGTGGACGGTGGTGAGGGTCAGGCTGGGGGCGGGGTGTGGATGACGGTGAGGATCAGGCTGGGTGTGGTGTTTGGATAGTGGTGAGGGTCAGACTGGGGGCGGTGGTGGACAGCGGTGAGGGTCAGGCTGGGGACCGTGCTGGAAGGCCGTGAATGCCAGGCTGGGGGCAGTGCGTGTACGGTGGTGAGGGTCGGGCTGGGGGTGGTGAGTGGACAGTGGTGAGTTACAGTCTGTGGGTGGTGTGTGGACTGCAGTGGGGCCAGGCTGTGGGCGGTGTGTGGCCGGCGGTGCGGTTCATGCTGTGGCGGTGTTGGACGGCAGTGAGGGTTTGGCTGTTGGCGGTGTGTGGACTGCAGTGGGGTTCAGGCAGGAGGCGGTGTATGGCCGGCAGTAATGGTCAGGCTGGGTGCGGTGTTGGACGGCGGGGAGGTTCAGGCTTGGGGCGGTGTGTGGTTGGCAGTGAGTGTCGTGCTGGGGGCGGTGTATGGGTAGCATTGTGGGTCAGGTTGATTTCGGTGTGTGGACGGCGGTGAGGGTCAGGCTGCGGCAGTGTTTGGACGGTAGTGAGGGTCAGGCTGGGGTCGGGGTGTGGATGACGGTGAGGATCAGGCTGGGTGTGGTGTTTGGATAGTGCTGAGGGTCAGACTGGGGGCGGTGTGTGGACGGCAGTGAGGGTCAGGTTGGGGGCAGTGTGTGGACAGCGGTGACGGTCAGGCTGGGGGCGGTGTGTGGATGACAGTGAGAATCAGGATGGGTGCGGTGTTTGGACGGTGGTGAGCGTCAAACTGGAGGCTTTGCTGGATGGCGGTGAGGGTCAGGCTGGGGGCAGTGTGTGGACGGTGGTGAACGTCAGGCTGGGGACGGTGCTGGACGGCCATAAATGGCAGGCTGGGGGCTGTGTATGTGAACAGTGGTGGGGTTCAGGCTGGGGGCGGTTTTGGATAGTGGTGAGGGTCAGTCTGGTGGCAGTGTGTGGATGGCAGTAAGGGTCTGGCTGGGGCTGGTATTGGATGGCAGTGAGGGTCAGGCGGGGGCGGTGTGTGCACGTCTGTGAGGGTCAGGCTTGGCGTGGTGTACCGACAGCAGTGAGGATCAGGCTAGGGGCAGCGTGTGGACGGAGGTGAGAGTCAGGCTATGGGCAGTATGTGGACAGCAGTGGGGATAAGGCTGGGGGTGGTGTGTGTACAGCGGTGAGGGTCAGGCTTGGGGCAGGTTTGGACAGCAGTGAGGGTCAGGCTTGGGGCAGTGTGTGGATGGCAGTGGGTTTCAGGCTGGGGGCAGTGTGTGGGCGACGTTGAGAGTCAGGCTGTGGGCGGTGTGCAGACTGCAGTGGGGATAAGGCTGGGTATGGTATGTGGACGATGTGAGGGTCAGGCTGGGAGCAGTGTGTGGACGGTGGTGGGTGTCAGTCTGGGGTGGTTTGTGGCTGGCAGTGAGGGTCAGGCTGTGGGTGGTGTTGGATGGCGGTGAAGGTCAGGCTAGAGGCTGTGTACGGTTGGCAGTGAGGGTCGTGCTGGGGGTGGTGTGTGGGCAGCATTGTGGGTCAGGATGAGTTCAGTGTGTGGACAGTGGTGAGGGTCAGGCTGCGGGCAGTGTTGTACGGTGGTGAGGATCAGGCTGGGGCGGTGTGTGGAGAGAGGTGAGGGTCAGGCTTGGGGGATTCTGTGGATGGCGGTGAGGGTTAGGCTGGGGACAGTGTGTGGACAATGGTGAGGGTCGGGATGGGGGCGGTGTGTGAATGGTGGTAAGCATCAGGCTGGGGCAGTGTGAGGACGGCGGTGTGGGTCTGGCTGAGGGTGGTGCTGGATGGCGGTGAGCATCAGGCTGGGGGCAGTATGTGGACAGCGGTGAGCGTCAGTCTGGGGACGGTGCAGGACGGAGGTGAGGCTCGGGCTGGGGACGGTGTGTGGACAGCGGTGTGGATCTGGCTGTGTGCAGTGTGTGGACAGTTGTGGAGTTCAAGCTGGGGGCAGTGGGTGGATGGCACTGAAGGTCTGGCTGGGAGCAGTGTTGGATGGTGGTGAGGGTCAGGCTGGGGTGGTGTGTGGATAGCTATGAGGGTCTGTTTGGGTGTGGTGTGTGCACGGCGGTGGTGTTCAGTCTGGGGGCGTTGTGTGGACGGCGGTGAGGGTCAGGCTGGGGGCAGTGTGTGGACGGTGGTGAGGGTCACGCTGGTGGCGGTATGTGGAAGGCGGTGAGGGTCGTGCTGGGGGTAGTTTGTGGACGGTGGTGGTGTTCAGGCTGGGGGCGGTGTGTGTACGGCGGTGGGGCTCAGTCTGGGGGAGGTGTGTGGACAGCAGTGGGGGTCAATCTAGGGGCGGTGTGTGGATGGCGGTGTTTGGACGGCAGTGGGCATTGTTTGGACAGCGGTGAGAGTCAGGCTGGGTATGGTGTTGAACGCTGTTGAGAGTTATGTTGGTGGCAATGAGGATCAGGCTGGTGGCAGTGAGGTTCAGGCTGGGGCAGTGTTGTTAGGCATTGAGGGTCAGGCTGGGGCGGTGTTGGACGGAGGTGTGGGTCAGGCTGGGGGCGTCGTGTGGACAGCGGTGAGTGTCAGGCTGGGGACGATGTGTGTGCAGTTGAGAGGGTCAGGCAGGTGCTGGTGTGTGTATGCGGTGAGTTTCACGCTTGGGGCGGTGTTGGACGGTGGTGGGGGTCAGTCTCGGGGCGGTGTGTGGATGGCGGTGAGGGACAGGCTGGGGGCGGTGTGTGGACAGCGGTGAGATTCAGGATTGGAGCAGTGTGTGTGCAGAGGTGAGGATGAGGCTGGGGTTGGTGTGTGCATGGTGGCGAGGTTCAGGCTGGGGGTGGTGTGTGGACGGCAGTAAGGGTCAGGCTGGGGGCGGTGTG
>NW_025215193.1:47191-54746 GCF_004010195.1 Chiloscyllium plagiosum | reverse complement strand
CTGGGGGCAGTGTGTGGACGGTGGTGAGGGTCAGGTTGGTGGCGGTATGTGGAAGGCGGTGAGGGTCGTGCTGGGGGTGGTTCGTGGACGGTGGTGGAGTTCAGGCAGAGGTTGGTGTTTGTATGGCGGTGGGGGTCAGTCTGAGGGCAGTGTGTGGACAGCAGTGGGAGTCAATCTGGGGGCGGCGTCTGGACGGCGGTGTGTGGATGACAGTGAGGGTCAGGCTGGGGGCGGAGTTGGTTGACAGTGAGTTTCAGGCTGGGGGCGGTGTGTGGATGGCAGTGTGTGGACAGCAGTGAGGGTCAGGCTGGGGGCGGTGTTGGATGGTGGTGAGGGTCAAGATGGGGGTGGTTTGTGCATGGCGCTGAGGGTCTGCCTGAGGGTGGTGTGTTGATGGCGGTGGTGTTCAGGCTGGGGGCAGGTTGTGGACGCAGTGAGGGTCAGGTGTGGGCAGCGTTGTATGGTGGTGAGGGTCAGTCAGCGGGCGGTGCGTGGATATCAGTGAGGGTCAGGCTTTGGGCGTTCTGTGGACGGTGGTGAGGGTCTGACTTGGGGTGGTGTGTGCATGGCATTGAGTGTCAGGCTGGTGGAGGTGCAGGATGGCGGTGAGGGTCAGGCTGGAGGCAGTGTGTGGACGACGGTGAAGATCAGGCTGTGGGTGGTGAGTGGATGGTGGTGAGTTACCGTCTGGGGGCAGTGTGTGGACGGTGGTGAGGGTCAGGCAGGGGATGGTGTGTGGACGGCGGTGAGGGTCAGGCTGGGGGCGGTGTGCGGTTGGCAGTGGGGGCAGTGTGTGGGCAGCAGTGGGGGTCAATCTGGGGGCGGCATCTGGATGGCAGTGTGTGGATGACAGTGAGGATCAGGCTGGGGGCGGAGTTGATTGACAGTGAGTTTCAGGCTGGGGATGGTGTGTGGACGGCAGTGAGGGTCAGGCTGGGGGCGGTGTGCGGTTGGCAGTGAGGGTCGTGCTGGGGGTGGTGTGTGGGCAGCATTGTGTGTCAGGATGAGTTCGGTGTGTGGACAGTGGTGAGGGTCAGGCTGCGGGCAGTGTTGTACGGTGGTGAGAGTCAGGCTGGGGGCGGTGTGTGGATAGAGGTGAGGGTCAGGCTTGGGGGATTCTGTGGATGACGGTGAGGGTCTGGCTGGGGGCGGTGTGTGGACAGCGGTAGGATTCAGGCTGGGGCGTTGTGTGGACGGAGAGGGGGTAAAGTCTGGCTGGGTGTGGTGTGCGGGCGGTGGTGGGGGTCAATCTGGGGGCATTGTTTGGCCAGCAGTGAGGGTCAGGCTGGGGAAGTTGTTGGATGGCAGTGAGGGTTTGGCTGGTGGCAGTGTGTGGATAGCAGTGGGTTTCAGGCTGGGGGCAGTGTGTGGACGGTGGCGGGGGTCAGTATGGGGCTGTGTGTGGCCGGCAGTGAGGGTCAGGCTGGGGATGGTGTTGGTCGACGGTGAGGGTCAGGCTGGGGGCAGTGTGCGGCTGGTGGCGAGGGTCATGCTGTGGGTGGTGTGTGGGCAGCATTGTGGGTCAGGTAGTGTTCGGTGTGTGGCCTCCGGTGAGGGTCTCGCTGGGGGTGGTGTGTGGACGGCGGTGATGGTCAGGCTGGGTGTGGTGTTTTGACAGCAGTGAGGATCAGACTTGGGGTGGTGCTGGCCGGTGGTGAGGGTCCGGCTGGGGCAGTGTGTGCACGGAGTGAGTATCAGGCTGGGGACGCTGTTGGACGGCCGTGAGTGTCAGGCTGGGGGCAGTGTGTGTCCGGCGGTGAGAGTCGGGCTGGGGACGGTGAGTGGACGGTGGTGAGTTACAGTCTGGGGTTGGTGTGTGGACAGCGGTGGGAGTCAGGCTTGGTGCAGAGTGTGGGCGGTTGTGAGGGTCAGGCTGAGTGCGTTCTGTGGACAGTGGTGGGGTTCAGGCTGGGGGCGGTTTTGGATAGTGGTGAGGGTCAGTCTGGTGGCAGTGTGTGGATGGCAGTAAGGGTCTGGCTGGGGCTGGTATTGGACGGCAGTGAGGGTCAGGCGGGGGCGGTGTGTGCACGTCTGTGAGGGTCGGGCTTGGTGTGGTGTACCGACAGCAGTGAGGATCAGGCTAGGGGCAGCGTGTGGACGGAGGTGAGAGTCAGGCTATGGGCAGTATGTGGACAGCAGTGGGGATAAGGCTGGGGGTGGTGTGTGTACAGCGGTGAGGGTCAGGCTTGGGGCAGGTTTGGACAGCAGTGAGGGTCAGGCTTGGGGCAGTGTGTGGATGGCAGTGGGTTTCAGGCTGGGGGCAGTGTGTGGGCGACGTTGAGAGTCAGGCTGTGGGCGGTGTGCAGACTGCAGTGGGGATAAGGCTGGGTATGGTATGTGGACGATGTGAGGGTCAGGCTGGGAGCAGTGTGTGGACGGTGGTGGGTGTCAGTCTGGGGTGGTTTGTGGCTGGCAGTGAGGGTCAGGCTGTGGGTGGTGTTGGATGGCGGTGAAGGTCAGGCTAGAGGCTGTGTACGGTTGGCAGTGAGGGTCGTGCTGGGGGTGGTGTGTGGGCAGCATTGTGGGTCAGGATGAGTTCAGTGTGTGGACAGTGGTGAGGGTCAGGCTGCGGGCAGTGTTGTACGGTGGTGAGAGTCAGGCTGGGGGCGGTGTGTGGACTGTGGTGGAGGTCCGGCGGGGTGTGGTGTGCGGAGGGCGGTCGGGGTCAGTCTGGGGGCATTGTTTGGCCAGCAATGAGGGTCAGGCTGGGGGCATTGTTGGATGGCAGTGAGGGTTTGGCTGGTGGCAGTGTGTGGATAGCAGTGGGTTTCAGGCTGGGGGCAGTGTGTGGACGGTGGCGGGGGTCAGTATGGGGCTGTGTGTGGCCGGCAGTGAGGGTCAGGCTGGGGATGGTGTTGGTCGACGGTGAGGGTCAGGCTGGGGGCAGTGTGCGGCTGGTGGCGAGGGTCATGCTGTGGGTGGTGTGTGGGCAGCATTGTGGGTCAGGTAGTGTTCGGTGTGTGGCCTCCGGTGAGGGTCTCGCTGGGGGTGGTGTGTGGACGGCGGTGATGGTCAGGCTGGGTGTGGTGTTTTGACAGCAGTGAGGATCAGACTTGGGGTGGTGCTGGCCGGTGGTGAGGGTCCGGCTGGGGCAGTGTGTGCACGGAGTGAGTATCAGGCTGGGGACGCTGTTGGACGGCCGTGAGTGTCAGGCTGGGGGCAGTGTGTGTCCGGCGGTGAGAGTCGGGCTGGGGACGGTGAGTGGACGGTGGTGAGTTACAGTCTGGGGGTGGTGTGTGGACAGCGGTGGGAGTCAGGCTTGGTGCAGAGTGTGGGCGGTTGTTAGGGTCAGGCTGAGTGCGTTCTGTGGATGGTGGTGGGGTTCAGGCTGGGGGCGGTTTTGGACAGTGGTGAGGGTCAGTCTGGGGGCAGTGTGTGGATGGCAGTGAGAGTCTGGCTGGGGCTGGTGTTGGACGGCAGTGAGGGTCAGGCGGGGGCGGTGTGTGGACGGCTGTGAGGGTCGGGCTGGGGGTGGTGTACAGACAGCAGTGAGGATCAGGCTGGGGGCAGAGTGTGGATGGAGGTGAGAGTCAGTTTGTGGGCAGTATGTGGACAGCAGTGGGGATAAGGCTGGGGGTGGTGTGTGGACAGCGGTGAGGGTCTGGCTTGGGGCAGGTTTGGATAGCGGTGAGGGTCAGGCTTGGGGTAGTGTGTGGATGGCAGTGGGTTTCAGGCTGGGGGCATTGTGTGGACCGTGTTGGGGTGAGTCTGGGATGCTGTGTGGACGGCGGTGTGTGGACGGCATTGAAGTCAGGCAGGGGCCTGTGTTGGATGGCAGTGAGGTTGAGGCTGGGGGCGATGTTTGCATGGTGGTGAGGGTCGAGCTGGGGGCGGTGTGTGGTTGGCAGTGAGTGGATGGCGGTGAGGGTCAGGCTGGAGGCGTGTTATATGGTGGTGAGGTTCAGGCTGGAGGCCATGTGTGGACGGCTGTGAGGGTCAGGCTGGGGGCAGAGTGTGGACAGCAGTGGCGAATAAGGCTGGGATGGTGTGTGGACGGCGGTGTGGGTCTGCCTGGGGGTGGTGTGTGGATGACGGTGTCGTTCAGGCGGGGGGCAGTTTGTAGGTGGCAGTGGGGGTCAGTCTGGGGGCGGTGTGTGGATGGCAGTGAGAGTCAGGCTTGGGGTATTCTGTGAACAGTGGTGAGGGTCCGGCTGGGTGTGGTGTGTAGAGGGCGGTGAGGATCAGGCTGGGGGCAGGGAGCTGACGGCAGTGAGTGACAGTCTGTGGGCGGCATGTGTACGGCAGTGGGGGTCAGGCTGGGGGTGGTGTGTGGATGGCATTGGGGGTCAGTCTGGGGGCGGTGTGTGGCTGGCAGTGAGAATCAGGCTGCAGGATTTGTTGGACTGCGGTGTCAGGCTGGGGGCAGTGTGTGGATGGCAGTGGGGGTCAGTCTGGAGGCAGTGTGTGGCTGGCGGTGAGAATCAGGCTGCAGGCTTTGTTGGACGGCGGTGAGTGTCAGGCTGGGGGCAGTGTGCAGACAGCAGTGAGGATCAGGCTGGGGGTGGAGTGTGGACGGTGGTGAGGGTCGTGCTGGGGGCGGTGATTGGGCAGCGTTGTGGGTCAGGTTGGGTTCGGTGTGCGGACGGCAGTGAGGGTCTGGCTGCGGTTGGTGTGTGGACGGCAGTGGGGTTCAAGCTGAGGGCAGTGTGTGGACGGCAGCGAGGGTCAGGCTGGGGGCGGGGTGTGGACGGTGGTGAGGGTCAGGCTGGGGGCGGGGTGTGGACGGTGGTGAGGATCAGGCTAGGGGAGGTCTGTGAATGGTGGTGAGGGTCAGGCTGGTGGTGGTGTGTGGCTGGCGGTGACTGTCAGGGTGGGGCCGGTAATGGATGGCGGTGAGGGTTTGGCTGGTGGCAGTGTGTGGGCGGCAGTGGAGTTCAGGCTGTGGGCGGTGTGTGGATGACTATGAGGGTCAGGCTTGGGGCAGGGTTGGAGACTGGTGAGGGTCAGGCTCGGGACAGTGTGTGGATGGCGGTGGGTTTCAGGCTAGGGACGGTGTGTGGACTGCAGAGAGGGTCAGGCTGGGAGCAGTGTGCAGATGGCAGTGAGGATCACGCTGGGGACGGAGTGTGGACGGTGGTGAGCATTAGGCTGTGGGCGGTGTGTGGGCAGCAGTGGGGATAAGGCTGGGGGTGGCGTGTGGACGGCAGTGAGCTCAGGTTGGGGGCGGTGGGTGGACGGCGGTGCGTATCAGGCTGGGGCAGTGTGTTGATGGCGGTGAGGGTCAGGCTGGAGGCGGTGTGTGGATGGCAGTGAGTGTCTGGCAGGGTCAGTGTATGGACGGTGGTGGGGTTCAGGCTGGGGGCAGTGTGTGGACAGCAGTGGGGGTCAGTCTGAGGGTGGTGTGTGGACGGCGGTGTGTGGACGGCAGTGAGGTCAGGCTGGGGGCCATGTTGGATGGCAGTGAGGTTCAGGCTGGGGGCCATGTTTGGATGGCGGTGAGGATCGGCCTGAGGGCGGGGTGCGTGGATGGAGGTGAGGGTTAGGCTGGGGCTAGTGTGTGGGCAGCATTGATGGTCAGGTTGGTGACGGTGTGTGGACAGCAGTGTGGGTCTGCCTGGGTGCGGTGTGTCGATGCCAGTGTGTTTCAGACTGGGGGCAGTGTGTAGGCGGCAGTGGGGGTCAGTCTGGGAGCGGTGTGTGAATGGCGGTGAGGGTCAGGTTGGGCAAAGTGTGTGGATGGCAGTGAGGGTCAAGCTTGGGACATTCTGTGAATGGCGGTGAGGGTCTGGCTCGGTGTGGAGAGTGCACGGCGCTGCGTTTCAGGCTGGGAGTGGTGCTGGACAGTGAGGACGTTCAGCTTGGAAGTGGTGTGTGGATGGCGGAGAGGATCAAGCTGGGGGCAATGCATCGATGGCAGTGAGTGACAGTCTGTGGGCGGCCCTCCTCTCTCTCGCACTCCCTATGTGCCCTCCCCTCTCTCACCCTACCGACTCCCTCGCCCTCCCCTCTCTCACGCACCCCACTCTCGCCATCTCTTCTAACGCTCTCCCCTGTCTCTGCCCTCTCGCCCTCCCCTCTATGGGTCAGGCTGGAGGTGGTGTTGGACGGCGGTAGGGATCAGGCTGGGATGGGTGTGTGGACGGTGGCAGGGGTCAGGCTGGGGTGGGTGTGTGGAGGGTGTCGGGGGTCAGGCTGAGGTGGGTGTGTGGATGGTGGCGGGGGTCAGGCTGGGGTGGGTGTGTGGAGGGTGGCGGGGGTCAGGCTGAGGGCGCTGTGTGGACTGCAATGAGGGTCACGCTGTGGGCAGTTGGTGGATGGCGGTGAGGGTCAGGCTGGGGGTGGTGTGTTCAACATCAATGAGGTTCAGGCTGGAGGTGTTGTGTGGATGGCGGTGAGGGTCATGCTGGGGCGGTGTGTCAATGGCAGTGAGGGTCAGGCTAGCAGTGGTGTATGGACGGCAATGACACACTGTGACACTCTCTCTGACAGATGGTGAAATTCTCTGAGACATCGTGACATTCTCTGCGACACACTGTGACACTGTCTGACAAACTGACATACTGTCACAGTCTCTGACTCTCTCTGAGGCACACTGTGACACACTCTGACCCCTCTGAGACAGAAAGTGACACTCTCTGACTCTCTCTGACACTCTCTGAGATACACTATGAAACTCTCTGACAGACTGTGACACATTCTGACCTTCTCTGAGACAGGCTGTGACACTCTCTGACGCTCTCTGACACTTTCTTCAATAACTTTGAAACTCCTGTGACTCTGATACTCTGAGACACACTGTGACACTCTCTGACAGACGGTAACACTCTGTGACACTCGGTGACTCTCTCTGACACACTGTGACAAACTCTGACATTCTCTGAGACACTGTGACACTGAGACACACTGTGACATTTTCTGTTTCCCTCTGACTCCCTGAGACACTGTGACACTCTCTGATAGACTGTGATAGGCTGTGACACTCTCTGTGACTCTCTCTGCCACTCTCTGAAACACACTGACACTCTCTGACAGACTGTGATACTTTCTGTGACACACTGCGACACTCTCTGACACACTGTGACACTCTCTGACCGATTGTGACACTCTCTGTGACATGGTGACATTCTCTGAGACACCGTGACACTTTCTGAGACACACCGTGGCACACTCTGACACTGTCTGAGACAGACTGTGACACTCTCTGAAACTCGCTGACACTCTCGTAAACACACTGTAACACTCAGTGACACTCCATGACACTCTGAGACACACTGTGGCACTCTGTGACTCTTTCTCTCTGACACTGTAAGAAACACTATGTCACTCTCTGACAGACTGTGACAGACTGTGAAACTCTCTGTGACACATTGTGACACTCTGACACATTGTGACACTTTTTGACACACGGTGACATTCTCTGAGACACTGTGACAATCTCTGTGACCCACTGTGACACTCATAAAACATAGAACATAGAACATAGAAGAATACAGCGCAGTACAGGCCCTTCGGCCCTCGATGTTGCGCCGATCCAAGCCCACCTAACCTACACTAGCCCACTATCCTCCATATACCTATCCAATGCCCGCTTAAATGCCCATAATGAGGAAGAGTC
>NW_025215193.1:15944-45774 GCF_004010195.1 Chiloscyllium plagiosum | reverse complement strand
TCAAAGAATTCAATACGGTTTGTGAGGCACGACCTGCCCTTCACAAAACCATGCTGACTATCCTTGATCACATTATTCCTATCCAGATGTTCATAAATCCTATCCCTTACAATTCTCTCTAAGACTTTGCCCACAACAGAAGTGAGACTCACCGGCCTATAGTTACTAGGGCTATCCCTACTCCCCTTTTTGAACAAGGGAACCACATTTGCTATCCTCCAGTCTTCTGGGACTACTCCTGTAGACAAAGAGGACATAAAAATCAAGGCCAATGGCTCTGCAATCTCCTCCCTTGCTTCCCAGAGAATCCTAGGATAAATGCCATCAGGCCCAGGGGACTTATCTATTTTCACCTTTTCCAGGATTTCCAACACCTCTTCTCTACATACCTCAAAGCCATCCATTCTACTTATTTGTTCCTCAGTATTCTCATCGACAACAATGCCCTGTTCCTGAGTGAATACTGAAGAAAAGTATTCATTCAGTGTCTCCGCAATCTCTTCTGCCTCCACACGCAACTTCCCCCTACTATCCTTGACTGGACCTATTCCTACCCTAGTCATTCTTTTATTCCTAACATACCTATAGAAAGCCTTAGGGTTTTCCCTAATCCTATCTACTAAGGACCTTTCATGTCCCCTCCTTGCTGCTTTTAGCTCTCTCTTCAGGTCCTTCCTGGCTACCCTATAACTCTCAATCGCCCCAATTGAACCTTCATGTCTCATCTTGAGATAGGCCGCCCTCTTCCATTTAACAAGGGATTCCAATTCCTTATTAAACCACGGCTCCCTCACATGACCCTTTCCTCCCTGCCTGACAGGTACATAATTATCAAGGACACTCATTAGTTGCCCCTTGAACAAGTTCCACATATCATTTACACTCTTGCCTTGGAGTCTACTTTTCCAAGCCACACATCCTAAGTCATGCCTCCCCGCATCATAATTTCCCTGCCCCCAGCTATAATTCTTGCCCTGTAGTACACACTTATCCCTCTCCATCACGAGTGTAAAAATCACCGAATTATGGTCACTATCCCCAAAGTGCTCACCTACCTTTAATTCTAACACCTGGCCTGGTTCGTTACCCAGAACCAAATCCAGTATGGCCTCACCTCTTGTTGGCCTATCTACATATTGTGTCAGTAAACCCTCCTGCACACATTGGACAAACACTGACCCATCTAACGAACTTGGGTTATAGCTTTCCCAATCAATATCAGGAAAGTTAAAGTCCCCCAAAACAACCACCCTATTACTTTCACTCTTCTCTTGAATCATCCTCGCAATCCTTTCTTCTACATTTCTAGGACTATTAGGAGGCCTGTAAAAAAACTCCCAGCAAGGTGAGCTCACCTTTCCTATTCCTAACCTCAGCCCAAACTACCTCGGATGGCGAGTCTTCATCCATCGTCCTTTCCACCGCTGTAATACTATCTTTGACAAGCAATGCCACACCTCCCCCTCTTTTACCCCCACCTCTGACCCTACTAAAACATTTACTCTCTGTCTCTTTCTGAGAATCTCGGTCAGTCTCGGAGACACATTGTGAATTTTTTTGACTCTCTCTCACGCTCTGTGAGACAGAGAGAGAGAGACAGTGAGTATGACAGTCTCTCTCAGACAGTGTCAGAGAGAGTCAGAGAGTCCACAATGTGTAGCAGAGAGTGTCACAGTATGACACAGAGTTCATCACAGTGTGTCTCAGTCTTTCAGAGAATGCCACAGTGTGTCTCAGACTGTCAGAGAGAGTCACAGAGTGTCACAGTGTGTCCAAGAGAGTGTCGGAGAGCGTTAGAGAGTGTCACAGTCTGTCTCAGAGAGTGTCACAGTATGTCATACTGTGTCTCAGAGCATGTCAGAGAGTATCACAGTCTTTATCAGAGAATGTCAGAGAGGGTACAAGTGTGTCACAGAGTGTCTCAAAGTGTCAGAGAGACAGGCTGTGACACTCTATGCCTCTCTCTGAGACGCAGTATGTCACATCGTGACACTCTCTGACACACTGTGACACTCTCTGACACACTGTGACATACTCTGAGACATACTGTGACACATTCTGAGGCACACTGTGGACTCTCTGACTCTCTCTGACACTCTCTGAGATAGACTGTGTCACTCTCTGTGTGTCTCACAGAGCGTGAGAGAGTCACAAAATTCACAGTGTGTCACAGTGTGTCTCAGAAAGTGACCAAGTGTCTCAGAGAGACAGAGAGTGTCACGGTGTGTCTCAGAGAGTCAGAGGGAGACAGAAAATGTCACAGTGTGACACTCTCTGACGCTCTCTGATACTCTCTTAGCCACACTGTGACACTCCGTGACTCTCTCTGATACTCTGAGACACACTGCAGCACTCTGTGACTATCTCTCTGACACTCTGAGACACATTGTGATACTCTCTGACCTCTCTGAAACACACTGTGTCTGTCTCTGATAGACTGCGACACTCACTGACACACTGTGACACTCTCTGACTGACTGTGACACCCTCTGACCGACTGTGACACCCTCTGACACACGGTGACACTCTCCGAGACACACTGTGACAGTCTCTGTCACTCACTGACAGATTCGGTCACTTTCCGAGACACACTGTGACACACTATGCCATTTTTGTCTCTCTCTCACACTCATTGAGACACACTGTGACACTCTCTGACTCTCTCTCAGACACGCTGTGACACTCTCTGATTTTCTCTGAGACACACTGCAACACTCTCTGACTCTCTCTGACTTTTTGAGACACACTGTATCACACTCAGGCACTCTCGAAAACTCTCTGAGACAGACTGTGACACTCTGACACGCTCTGAGACACAGTATGACAAACTGTGACACTCTCTGACTCTCTCAGATACTCTCTCAAACACACTGCAAAACTCTCTGAGACACACCGTGTCACTCTCTGACACACTGTGACAAACTCTGACATATTGGTGACATTCTCGGAGACACTGTGACACTCTCTGAGACACACGGTTGCACACTCTGACACTCTTTGAAACACACTGTGACACTCTCTGAAGCTCTCTGACACTCTCATAGACACACTGTGACACTCCGTGATTCTCTCTGACACTCTGAGACATACTGTGACACAATCTGACCCTCTCTGACACTCTCTGAAACACACTGTGGTACTCTCTGACAGACTATGACACTCTCTGACTCTCTCTCTGACTCGCTCTGAGACATACAGTGACACTCTCTGACATCCTGTGA
The DNA here is from genome assembly GCF_004010195.1 of Chiloscyllium plagiosum. Taxonomy (NCBI): domain Eukaryota; kingdom Metazoa; phylum Chordata; class Chondrichthyes; order Orectolobiformes; family Hemiscylliidae; genus Chiloscyllium; species Chiloscyllium plagiosum. The sequence goes on along the minus strand of NW_025215193.1, from coordinate 42,553 downwards.
CATACTAAAACACTGTGACACTCTGTGAGACACACTGTGACACGCTCTGACCCTCTCTGACCAACTCTGAGACACACTGTAACACTCTCTGACAGACTGTGACCCTCTCTGAGACAAACGCTGACCCACTCTGGGAGAAAGTATGACACACTGTGACACTGTCTGACTCTCTCGGACACACTCTGAAATGCACTGTAACCTTCTCTGACAGACTGTGACATATGTGACACTCTCTCAGACACACTGTAACACTTTCTGACTCTCTCTGACTCTCTGAGACACACTGTGACACTCCCTGAGACACATTGCGACACTCTCTGACACTCTCTAACACTCTCTGAGACATAGAGTAACACTCTCTGACTCTCTCTGACACTCTCTGAGAACACTATGACACTCTCTGACAGACTGTGACACATTCTGACCCCTAGTGAGACAGACTATGACACTGTCTGACCCTCTCTGACACGCTCTTCGACCCACTGTGACACTCTGTGACTCTCTCTGACTCTCTGGGATACACTGTGACACAATCTTACCCTCTCCGACAATCTCTAAGATACACTGTGACACTCTCTGACTCTCTCTGCCACTCTCTGAAGCACACTGTGACACGGTCTAACAGACTGTGATACTCTGTGACACACTATGACACTCTCTGAGACACACTGTGAGACTCTCTGACTGACTGTGACACTGTCTGACACATGGTGACATTCTCTGAGACACTGTGACACTCTCTGAGACACACTGTGACACTCTCTGAGACACACTGTGGCACTCTCTGAGACAGATTGTGATACGCTCTGACGCTCTCTGACACTTTCTTAGACACACTGTGACACTCTGTGACTTTCTCACTGACACTCTGAGACACATTGTGACACGCTCTGATCCTCTCTGACACTTCTGAAAAACACTGCAACTCTCTCTGACAGACGGTGACAGACTGTGACACGGTCTGTGACACACTGTGAAACTCTCTAAAACACTGTGACAATCTCTGACCGACTGTGACACTCTCTGACACACTGTGACATTTTCTGACTCCCTATGACTCTCTGATACACACTGAGACTCTCTGACACTCTCTGATTCAGACTGTAACACTCTCTGACGCTCTCTGATAATCTCTTAGACACTCTGTGACACTCTCTGACTCTTTCTGTCACTCTCTGAGACGCACTGTAACACTCTCTGACAGACTGTGACTCTCTGTGAGACAAACGCTTACCCTCTCGGACACTCTCTGAGAGAAAGTATGACACACTGTGACACTGTCTGACTCTCTCTGCCATCTCTAAGACAGACTGTGACACTCTCTGACACACTTTGAGACTCTCTGACCAACTGTGACACTGTCTGACACATGGTGACATTCTCTGAGACACTGTGACACTCTCTGAGACACACTGTGGCACTCTCTGAGACAGACTGTGATACGCTCTGACGCTCTCTGACACTCTCTTAGACACACTGTGACACTCTGTGACTTTCTCTCTGACACTCTGAGACACATTGTGACACGCTCTGATCCTCTCTGACACTCTCTGAAAAACACTGCGACTCTCTCTGACAGACGGTGACAGACTGTGACACGGTCTGTGACACACTGTGAAACTCTCTAAAACACTGTGACAATCTCTGACCGACTGTGACACTCTCTGACACACTGTGACATTTTCTGACTTCCTCTGACTCTCTGCGACACACTGTGACACTCTCTGACACTCTCTGAGATAGACTGTGACATTCTTTGACACTCTCTGATAATCTCTTAGACACTCTGTGACACTCTCTGACTCTTTCTGTCACTCTCTGAGACACACTGTGACACTCTCTGACAGACTGTGACTCTCTGTGAGACAAACGCTGAGCCTTTCGGACACTCTCTGATAGAAAGTATGACACACTGTGACACTGTCTGCCTCTCTCTGAAACACTCTAAAATGCACTTTAACCTTCTCTGACAGACTGTGACAGACTGTGACACTCTCTCAGACACACTGTGACACTTTCTGACTCTCTGAGACACACTGTGACTCTCCTTAAGACACACTGTGACACTCTCTGACCCTCTCTGTCACACTCTGAGACACAGCATAACATACTCATATTCTCTCTGACAATCTCTGAGACACACTATGACACTCTTTGACAGTTTATGACATATAATGACATTGTCTGACTTTCTCTGTCACTCTCTGAGGCAGTCTATGGCACTCTCTGATAGACTGTGACACACTCTGATCCTCTCTGAGACAGACAGTGACACTCTCTGACGCTCTCTGACACTCTCTTAGACTCACTATGACAATCTGTGACTGTCTCTGACACTCTGAGACACGCTGTGAAACTCTCTGATAGACGCTGACAGACGGTGACACTCTCTGAGACACTCTCTGACAGACAGTGACACTCTCTGTGACACTCTCTGACCGACTGTGACACTCTCTGACACATGGAGACAGTCTCTGAGGCACTGTGACACTGGCTGAGACAGACTGTGGCACTCTCTGACACTCTCTGAGACACAGTGTGACACTCTGTGACTCTCTCTGACACTCTGAGACACACTGTGACTCAATATGACCCTCTCTGATAATGTCTGAGACACACTGTGACACTCTCTGACTCTCTATGACACTCTCTGCAACACACTGTGACTCTCTCTGTCAGATTGTTACAGACTGTCACTATCTCTGTGACACACTGTGACACTCTCTGTGACACACTGTGGCACTCTCTGACAGACTGAGACACTCTCTGACACATAGTGGCATTTTCTGAGATACTTGACTCTCTTTGAGACACACTGTGACATTTTCTGTCTCCCTCTGACTCTCTGAGACACACTGTGACACTCTCTGAGACACACTGTGATACGCTCTGACGCTCTCTGACACTCTCGTAGATACACTGTGACACTCCGTGACTCTCTCTGACACTCCGAGATACACCGTGGCACTCTGTGACTATCCCTCTGGCACTCTGAGACACATTGTGACACTCTGACTCTCTCTGACACTTCTGAAAAACACTGTGACTCTCTCTGACAGACGGTGACAGACTGTGACACGGTCTGTGACACACTGTGAAACTCTCTAAAACACTGTGATAATCTCTGACCGACTGTGACACTTTCTGACACACTGTGACATTTTCTGACTCCCTCTGACTCTCTGAGACACACTGTGACACTCTCTGAGACACACTGTAGCACTCTCTGAGACACACTGTGACACTCTCTGACTCTTTCTGTCACTCTCTGAGACACACTGTAACACTCTCTGACAGACTGTGACGCTCTCTGAGACAAACGCTAACCCGCTCGGACACTCTCTGAGAGAAAGAATGACACACTGTGACACTATGTGACTCTCTCTGACACTCTGAAATGCTCTGTAACCCTCTCTTACCGACTGTGACACTCTCTGAGACACACTGTGACACTCCCTGAGGCACATTGTGACCCTCTCTGACCCTCTCAGATACACAGAGTGACAATATCTGACTCTCTCTGACACTCTCTGAGACACGCTATGACACTCTCTGACAGTCTATGACGCATTGTGACATTTTCTGACTTTCTCTGACTCTCTGAGACAAACTGTGGCACTCTCTGACACTCTCTTAGACCCACTGTGACACTCTCTGTCACTCTAAAACACAATGTGAGACAATCTGACGCTCTCTGACACACTGTGACACACTATGACACTCTCTGACTCCCTCTGCCACTCTCTGAAACACACTGTGACATTTTCTGACAGACTAGGACAGACTGTCACACACTGTGACACTCTCTGACAAACTGTGACACTCTCTGACCGACTGTGACACTCTCTGACACATGGTTACATTGTCTGAGACACTGTGACACTCTCTGAGACACACTGTGGCACTCTCTGACTGACTGAGACACTCTCTGACACATGATGGCATTCTCTGAGATACTCGGACACTCTGAGACACACTGTGGCACTCTCTGAGACAGACTGTGATACGGTCTGACGCTCTCTGACACTCTCTTAGACACACTGTGACACTCCGTGACTCTCTCTGACACTCTGAGACACACTGTGGCACTCTGTGACTATCTCTCTGACAGTCTGAGACACATTGTGACCCTCTCTGACCCTCTCTGACAATCTCTGAAAAACACTGTGACTCTCTCTGACAGACGGTGACAGACTGTGACACGGTCTGTGGCACACTGTGAAACTCTCTAAAACACTGTGACAATCTCTGACTGACTGTGACACTCTCTGACACACTGTCACATTTTCTGACTCCCACTGACTCTCTGAGACACACTGTGACACTCTCTGAGACACACTGTAGCACTCTCTGACACTCTCTGAGACAGTCTGTGACACTCTCTGACGCTGTCTGATAATCTCTTCGACACACTGTGACACTCTGACTCTTTCTGTCACTCTCTGAGACACACTGTAACACTCTTTGACAGACTGTGATTCTCTGTGAGACAAACGCTGAGCCTTTCGGACACTCTCTGAGAGAAAGTATGGCACACTGTGACACTGTCTGACTCTATCTGACACACTGTAAAATGCACTGTAACCTTCTCTGACAGACTGTGACATACTATGACACTCTATCAGACACACTGTGACACTTTCTGACTCTCTCAGACACATTGTGACATTCTCTGACTCTCTCTGACACTGAGACACACTGTGGCACTCCCTGACAGACTATGACACTCTATGACACTCTCTGAGACATACTGTGACACTCTCTGACATACAGTGACATACTCTTAGAAACTGTGACATTTTCTGACACATGGTGACGTCTCTGAGTCACTGTGACACTCTCTGAGATACACTGTGACATTTTCTGTCTCCCTCTGCCTCTCTGAGACACACTGTAACACACTCTGAAACAGACTGTGCAACTCTCTGACACTCTCTTAGACAAACTGTGACACCCTGTGACTCTCTCTGACACTCTGAGACACACTGTGACACTCTCTGACCGTCTCTGACAATCTCTGAGACACACTTTGACACTCTCTGACAGACTGTGACCATCTCTGTGACACACTGTGACACTCTCTGACACACTGTGACACTCTCTGACCACCTGTGACACCATCTGACACACGGCGACATTCTCTGAGACACTGTGACACTCTCTGAGACACACTGTGACATTCTCTGACTCTTTCTGTCACTCTCTGAGACACACTGTAACACTCTCTGACAGACTGTGACCCACTCTGAGACAAACGCTGACCCGCTCGGACACTCTCTGAGAGAAAGTATGACACACTGTGACACTGTGTGACTCTCTCGGACACACTCAGAACTGCACTGTACCCTTCTCGGACAGACTGTGACACTCTCTGAGACACACTGTGACACTCCCTGAGGCACATTGTGACCCTCTCTGACCCTCTCTGATACACAGAGTGGCAATTTCTCACTCTCTCTGATACTCTGAGACACGCTATGACACTCTCTGACAGTCTATGACACATTGTGACATTGTCTGACTTTCTCTGACACTCTCTGAGACAAACTGTGACACTCCCTGACACTCTCTTAGACCCACTGTGACACTCTGTGACTCTCTCTGACAGTCTATGACACACTGTGATACAATCTGACGCTCTCTGACAGACTGTGACACACTATGACACTCTCTGACTCCCTCTGCAACTCTCTGAAACACACTGTGACATTTTCTGACAGACTGTGACAGACTGTCACACTCTCTGTGACACACTGTGACTCTGACACACTGTGACACTCTCTGAGCGACTGTGACACTCTCTGACACATGGTGACATTGTCTGAGACACTGTGACACTCTCTTGGACACAATGTGACATTTTCTGTCTCCCTCTGACTCTCTGAGACACACTGTGAGACTCTCTGAGACACACTATGACACTCTCTGACTCTGTCTGCCACTCTCTGAGACACACTGTGACACTCTCTGAAAGACTGTTACTGACTGTGACACTCTCTGTGACACACTGTGACACTCTCTGAGACAAACTGTGACACTCTCTGACTGACTGTGACACTCTCTGACACATGGTGACATTCTCTGAGACACTGTGACACTCTCTGAGACACACTGTGACATTCTCTGACTCTTTCTGTCACTCTCTGAGACACACTGTAACACTCTCTGACAGACTGTGACCCTCTCTGAGACAAACGCTGACCCGCTCGGACACTCTCTGAGAGAAAGTATGACACACTGTGACACTGTGTGACTCTCTCGGACACACTCAGAACTGCACTGTACCCTTCTCGGACAGACTGTGACTCTCTCTGAGACACACTGTGACACTCCCTGAGGCACATTGTGACCCTCTCTGACCCTCTCTGATACACAGAGTGGCAATTTCTCACTCTCTCTGACACTCTGAGACACGCTATGACACTCTCTGACAGTCTATGACACATTGTGACATTGTCTGACTTTCTCTGACACTCTCTGAGACAAATTGTGACACTCCCTGACACTCTCTTAGACCCACTGTGACACTCTGTGACTCTCTCTGACACTCTAAGACACACTGTGATACAATCTGACGCTCTCTGACAGACTGTGACATACTATGACACTCTCTGACTCCCTCTGCCACTCTCTGAAACACACTGTGACATTTTCTGACAGACTGTGACAGACTGTCACACTCTCTGTGACACACTGTGACACTCTCTGACACACTGTGACACTCTCTGACCGACTGTGACACTCTCTGACACATGGTGACATTGTCTGAGACACTGTGACACTCTCTTGGACACAATGTGACATTTTCTGTCACTCTCTGAGACACACTATGACTCTCTCTGAAAGACTGTTACTGACTGTGACACTCTCTGTGACACACTGTGACACTCTCTGAGACACACTGTGACACTCTCTGACTGACTGTGACACTCTCTGACACATGGTGACATTCTCTGAGACACTGTGACACTCTCTGAGACACACTGTGACATTTTCTGTCTCTCTCTGACTCTCTGAGACACACTGTGAGACTCTGAGACACACTGTGGTATTCTCTGATACAGACTGTGATACTCTCTGACGCTCTCTGACTCTCTCTTAGACACACTGTGACATTCTGTGACTCTCTCTGCCACTCTGAGACACACCGTGACACAATCTGACCCTCTCTGACACTCTCTGAGACACACTGTGACACTCTCTGACTCTCTCTGCCATTCTCTGAAACACACTGTGTCACTCTCTGACAGACTGTGACACTCTCTGAGACACACTGTGACACTCTCCGAGACAGACTGTGACACTCTGTGACTCTCTCTCTGTCACCCTGAGTCACTTTGTGACACACTCTGACTAACTGTGACACTCTCTGACACATGGTGACATTCTCTGAGACACCGTGACACTCTCTGAGCCAGACTGTGACATTTTCTGTCTCCCTCTGACTCTCTGAGACACACTGTGAGACTCTCTGAGACACACTGTGGTATTCTCTGAGACAGACTGTGATACTCTCTGACGCTCTCTGACACTCACTTAGACACACTGTGACACTCTGTGACTCTCTCTCTCACTCTGAGACACACCGTGACACTATCTGACCCACTCTGACACTCTCTGAAACACACTGTGATACTCTCTGACTCTCTCTGTCATTCTCTGAAACAAACTGTGTCACTCTCTGACAGAATGTGACACACTGTGATGCTCTCTAAGTCACACTGTGACATTTTCTGTCTCCCTCTGACTCTCTGAGACACACTGTGACACTCTCTGAGACACACTGTGTCACTCTCTGACACTTTCCGAGACAGACTGTGACACTCTCTGACACTCTCTTCGACATACCGTGACACTCTGTGACTCTCTCTGAATCTCTGAGACACACTGTGGCACACTCTGACCCTCCCTGACACTCTCTGTGACACACTGTGACACTTACTGACCGACTGTGACACCCTCTGACGCATGATGACATTATCAGAGACACTGTGACACCCTCTGAGACGCAGTGTGACTGTCTCTGTCTCTCTGTGACACTCTCTGAGACACGCTATGACACTCTCTGACAGTCTATGACACATTGTGACATTGAGGAGAAAGTGAGGGCGACAGATGCTGGAGATCAGAGCGAAAATATGTTGCTGGAAAGAACAGCTGGTCAGGCAGCATCTCAGGAGCAGGAGAATCGACGTTTTGGACATAAGCACATTGTCTGACTTTTTCTGACACTCTCTGAGACAAACTGTGACACTCTCTGACGTGCTCTGGCACCCTCTTAGACACACTGTGACACTCTGTGACTCTCTCTGATACTCCAAGACACACTGTGATACAATCTGACCCTCTCTGACACTGTCTGAGACACACTGTGACACTCTTTGACAGACTGTGACACTCTCTGACCGACTGTGACACTCTCTGACACATGGTGACATTCTCTGAGACACTGTGACACTCTCTGACTCTCTCTGCCACTCTCTGGAACACACTGTGACTCTCTGACAGACTGTTACAGACTGTGACACTCTCTGAGACACACTCTGACACTCTCTGAGACACACTCTGACACTCTCTGACTCTCCTCTGACACACAATGACAATCCCTGACACACTGTGACACTTTCTGACACACTGGGATGCTCTCTGACTTTCTCTGACACTGTCTGAGACACACTGCGGCACTCTCTGACTCTCGCTGAAACACATTGCGACACTCTCTACATCTCTCTGACACTCCGATACTCTATATGAGACACACTGTGACACTCTTTGACAGACAGTGACACACTGTAACATTCTATGACTCTCTCTGAGACACACTGTGACATTGTCTAACTCTCTCTCTGACACACTGTGACAATCGCTGCCTTTCTGTGAAACTCTCAGAGACACACTGAGACACTCTCTGATACTCTCTGACACTCTCTAAAATACACTGTGACACTCTCTGATAGACTGTGACACTCTGTAACAATTTCTAAGACTCTGTCACACTCTCTGACACACCCTGAGGCACACTGTGACACTCTCAGTCCGACTGTGACACACTGTGACACTCTCTGACACACTGTGACATTCTCCGATACACTGTGACACTCTCTAAGACACAGTGTCACACTTTCTGACTCTCTCTGACTCTCTGAGACACACTGTGACACCCTCTGACCCTCTTTGAAACTCTCTGAGACACACTGTAGCACTCTTAGACTCTCTCTGTCACTCTCTAAAACATACTCTGACACTCTTTGATAGACTTTGACACACTGTGACATTCTCTAAAAGGCAGTGACACGCTGTGACACTTTATGACACTCTCTGACACTCTCTGAGGCATACTGTGACATTCTTTGACTCTCTCTGAGACACACTGTGACACTGTCTGGCTCTCTCTGAGACACACTGTGACACTCTGACTCTCTCTTACTCTGAGACACATTTTGACACTCTCTGACTCTCTCTCTCTGACACACTGTGACACTCTCTGAGGCACACTGTGATACCCTCTGACTCTCTCTGAGACACACAGAGACACTGTCTGGCACTCTCGGCGATACATTGTGACACTCTCTGAGACATTGTGAAACAGTCTGAGACACACCATGACAGTTTGTGACTCCCTCTGACACACTCTGACATAGACTGTGACACTCTCTGACTCTCTCTGTCACTCTCTAAAATACACTGAGACACTCTTTGATATACTGTGACACTCTGTAACACTTTCTAAGACACTGGGACACTTTATGACACTCTCGGAGAGACACAGTAACCACCTCTCTCTCTCTCTGACACTGTGACACTCTGAGACATACTGTGACACTCTCCGACATACTGTGACACTGTCTGACACTTCCTGAGACACACTGTGACACTCTCAGACCGACTACGACACACTGTGACATCTCTGACAGACTGTGACACTCTCTGACAGACTGTGACACTCTCTAAGACACATTGTGACACTTTCTGACTCTCTGACTCTCTGGGACACACTGTGACACACTCTGACCCTCTTTGACACTCTCTGAGACACACTGTAGCACTTTCTGACTCTGTCTGACACACTCTAAAATATACTCTGACTGTCTTTGATAGACTCTGTCACACTGTGACATTCTCTGATAGACTGGGACACTTTCTGAGACATTGTGAAACAGTCTGAGACACGCTATGACACTTTGTGACTCCCTCTGACACACTCTGACACAGACTGTGACTCTCTCTGAGACACACTGTGACACTCTCAGACGGACTGTGAAACACTATGACACTTTCTGTTACACTGTGACACTCCCTGAGACACACTGTGACACTGTCTGACACTCTCTGAGACAAACTGAGACACTTTCTGCAAATTTCGGAGACACATTTTGACACTCTCTGAGACACACTGTGACACCCTCTGATTTTCTCTGACACTCTCAGAAACATACTGTGGCACTCTCTGACTCTCTCTGCCACGCTATGAAACACACTGCGACACACTTTAACTCTCTCTGACACTCCCCTACAAACCCTGAGACATACTGTGACACTGTCTGACACTCTCTGAGATAAACTGAGACACTTTCTGCAAATTTCGGAGACACATTGTGACACTCTCTGAGACACACTGTGACACCCTCTGATTTTCTCTGACACTCTCAGAAACACACTGTGGCACTCTCTGACTCTCTCTGACACGCTATGAAACACACTGCGACACACTTTAACTCTCTCTGACACTCCCCTACACTCCCTGAGACATACTGTGACACTGTCTGACCCTCTCTGAGACAAACTGAGACACTTTCTGCAAATTTCTGAGACACACTGTGACACTCTCTGAGACACACTGTGACCCTCTCTGACTATCTCTCTGGCATACTGTGAATCTCTCTGATACAGAGTGACACTCTCTGAGATATTGTGAAACTCTCTGAGACACACTGTGACACTCTCCGACTCCATCTCTGTCACACTGTGACACTCTCCGACTCCATCTCTGTCACACTGTGACACTCTCTGAGACACTGTGACCCTCTCCATCACATTGTGACCCTTTCTAACACTCTCTGTGACACTCTCTGACTCTGTCAGACACTCTCTGAAACACACTGACACTCTCTGACAGACTGTGACACTCTCTGACTCTCTCAGACACTCTCTGACACACTGTGACAATCTCTAACACACTGTAACACTCTCTGACACACTGTGGCACATTCTGACACTCTCTGAGACAAACTGTGACACTTTCTGTCTCTCACTGAGACACGCTGTGACACTGTCTGACTGGCTTTGACACAATCTGAGACACGCTGTGACACTCTATGACAGACTGTCACACTGTGACACTCGCTGGCTCTCTCTGACACTCTCTGAGACACACTGTGACACTCTCTGACACACTGGAACGCTCTCTGACTTTCTCTGAGACACACATAGACACTCTCTGAGACACACTGTGACATTCGCTGACTCTCCTCTGACACACTGTGACACTCTCTGACACACTGTGACACACTGTGACACACTGGGACACTCTCTGACTTTCTCTGACACTCTCAGAAACACACTGTGGCACTCTCTGACTCTCTCCGACACGCTATGAAACACACTGCGACACTCTTTAACTCTCTCTGACACTCCCTTACACACTCTGAGACACACTGTGACAGTGTCTAACAGACTGACACACTGTAACACTCTCTGAGGCACACTGTGACACTCTCTGACTCTCCTCTGACACACTGTGACAATCTCTGACGCATGTGATACTCTCTGACACACTGGGACGCTCTCTGACTTTCTTTGACACTGTCAGGGACACACTGTGGCACTCTCTGACTCTCTCTGACACTCTCTGAAACACACTGCGACACCCTCTAACACTCCCTTAAACACTCTGAGACACTCTGTGACACTCTCTGACCGACTGTGACACACTGTAACACTCTCTCACTCTCTCTGAGACACACTGTAACATTCTCTGACTCTCTCCCTGACACACTGCGACAATCGCTGACATACTGTAACACCCTCTGACACTCTGGGACAATCTCTGACTCTCTCTGACTCTGCCTAAAGTACACTCTGACACTCTTAGATAGACTGTGACAAATTGTAACACTTTCTCAGATACTGGGAACTTTCTGACACTCGCTGAGACACACAGTAACCAACTCTGTCTCTCTCTGAGACACTGTGACACTCTGGGACAAACGGTGACATTCTGAAACACACTGTGACACTCTCTGACATACTGTGACACACTGTGACACTGTCTGACACTTCCTGGGACATACTGTAACACTCTCAGACCAGCTGGGGCACACTGTGACACTCTCTGACACACTGTGACACTCTCTGACACTTCCTAAGACACACTGTGACACTCTCAGACTGACTGTGAAACACTATGACACTTTCTGATACACTGTGACACTCCCTGAGACACACTGTGACACTGTCTGACACTCTCTGAGACAAAGTGAGACACTTTCTGCAAATTTCTGAGACACACTGTGACACTCCATGATAGACTCTGACACACTGTGACATTTTCTGATCGACTCTGGCACACTGTGACACACTGTGGCACTCTCTGGCACTCTCTGAGACACATAGTGATACTCTCTGACTCTCTGTCTGAGACACGCTATGACACTCACTGACTCTCTCTGAGACACACTGCGACACTATCCGACTCTCTCTAACTTTGAGATACACTGTGACACACTATGACAATCTCTGACACACTGTGACACTGTCTGACACTCTCTGGGACACACTGTGACACTCTCTGTCTCCTGCTGAGGCACTGTGACATGCTCTCTCTCTGTCTCTCTCTCTCTCTCTCTCTCAGACAACCTGTGACACTTTCTGACACTCTCTGACTCTCTGACTTTCTGACCTTCTCACTGACACACTGGGACACTCTCTAACACACTGTGACACTTTCTGAGACATTGTGAAACAATCTGAGACACACTTTGAAACTTTGTGATTCCCTCTGACACACTCTGAGACAGACAGTGACACTCTCTGACACACACTGTGACACCCGGTGACTCTGTCTGAGACACACTGTGACATTCTCTGAGACACACTATGACACTCTCTGACTCTCCCCGACACTTTCTGATATACACTGTGACAGTCTTTGAACACACTGGGACTTTCTCTGACACTCTCTGACACTCTCTGAGTCTCTCTCTCTCTCTGACACTCTCTGACTCTCCCTGAGACACACTGTGACAATCTCTGACACACTGCGACACTCTCTGACAGACTGGGACACTCTCTGACAGACTGTGACACACTGTGACACACTCTGAAACTTTCTGAGACACACCGTGACACTCTCAGTCATACTGGGACACACTGTGACACTCTCTGGCACACTGTGACATTCTCTGATACACGGTGCCACTCTCTAAGACACATCATGACACTTTCTGACGTTCACTGACTCTCTGAGACACACTGTGAAACAATCTGACCTTGTCTTACACTCTCTGAGACTCAGTATGACACATTGTGACACTCTGGGACAAACTGTGACACTCTTACACACTGTGACGCTCTCTGACAGACTGTGACACTCTCTGACACTTCCTGAGACACACTGTGACAGTCTCAGACCGACTGTGACACTATCTGATACACCGTGACACTCTCTGAGACACAATGTGACACTGTCTGACATTCTCGGAGATAAACTGAGACACTTTCTGCAAATTTCTGAGACACACAGTGACACTCTATGACTATCTCTTTGACATTCTGTGACTCTCTCTGACACAGAGTGACACTCTCTGAGACATTGTGAAACTGTCTGAGACACACAGTGACACTGTCTGAGACACTGTGATACTCTCTGGGACACTGTGACTTTCTCTCTGACACTGTGAGCCTTTCTGATACTCTCGGTGAAACACTGTGACACTCTCTGTCTCTCTCTGACACTCTCTGAGACACACTGTGACACTCTCTGACACACTGGGACAAATCTCTGACTCTCTCTGACACTGCCTAAAGTACACTGTGACATTCTCTGATAGACTGTGACACACTGTAACACTTTCTAACACACTGTGACACTTTTTGACAGTCCCTGAGACACACAGTAACCAACTCTGTCTCTCTCTGAGACACTATGACAATCCAGGACAAACTGCAACACTGAGACACATTGTGACATTCTCTGACATACTGTGACACACTATGACACTCTCTGACACTTCCTGAGATACACTGTGACACTCTCAGACCGACTGTGACACATTCTGACACACTGTGACATTCTCTGATAGACTGTGACACTCTCTAAGACACACTTTGACATGTTCTGACTCTCTCTGACTCTCTGAGACACACTGTGGCACACTCCGACCCTCTTTGACACTCTCTGACACACTGGACCACTCTCTGAGACATACAGGAACACTCTCTGACTCTCTCTAAAACATACTGTGACACTCTCTGATAGACTCTGACACACTGTGACACTATATGATGCTATCTGACACTCTCTGAGACACATAGTGACACTCTCTGACTCTCTCTGAGACACACTGTGACACTGTCTGACACTCTCGGAGACACACTGTGACACTCTCTGACTCTCTCTCTGACACACTGTGACACTGTCTGACTCTCTCCGAGACACACAGTGACACCGTCGGACTCTCTCTGAGACTCACTGTGACACTCTCTGACTCTCTCTGACTCTGAGACACATTGTGACACTCTCTGACTCTCTCTCTCTGACACATTGGGTCACTCTCTGAGGCACACTGTGACACTCTCTGACTCTCTCAGAGACACACTGTGACTGTCTGACACTCTCAGAGACACACTGTGACACTCTCTGACTCTCTCTGACTCTGAGACACATTGTGACACTCTCTGACTCTCTCTCTCTCTGACACACTGTCACACTGTGACACTCTCTGTGGCACACTGTGACACTCTCTTTGGCACACTGTGACACTCTGACTCTCTCATTCACTCTCTGAAACACACTGTGACACTCTCTGACTCTCTCAGACACATAATGAAACACATTGTGACACTCTCTGTCCGACTGTGACACTCACTGACTCTCTCAGACACTCTCTGACACACTGTGACAATCTCTGACACACTGTGACACTGTCTGACACTCTCTGGGACACACTGTGACACTCTCTGTCTCCTGCTGAGGCACTGTGACACGCTTTCTCTCTCTCTCTCTCTCTCAGGCAACCAGTGACAGTTTCTGACACTCTCTGACTCTCTCTGACACTATCTGAGACAGACTGTGACACTCTCTGAAAGACTGTGACACACTGTGACACTCTCTGGTTCTCTATGACACTCACCGAGAAACACAGAGCTGCTGTCTGACTCTCTCTGAGACACACTCTGACAATCGCTGACACACTGTGACACTCTCTGACAAACTGGGACGCCTTCTGACTTTCTCTGACACTCTCAGAGACACACAGTGCCATTCTCTGACTATCTATGACACTCTCTAAAACACACTATGACACTCTCTGATAGACTGTGACACATTGTGACACTTTATGACTCTCGCTGACACCCACGTGGCACTCTCTGACACTCTCTGAGACACACAGTGAGACTCTCTAACTCTCTCTGATACACACAGCGATACTCTCTGACTCTCTCTGAGACGCACTGTGACACTCTCTGACCCTGTCTGTGACACTGTCTGACTCGCTTTGACACTATCTGAGACAGACTGTGACACTCTATGACAGACTGTGACACTGTGACAATCTCTGGCTCTCTCTGAAACTCTCTGAGACACACAGAGACTCCCTCTGACTCTCCCAGACGTGCTGTGACACTTTCTGACAGACTTTGACACACTGTGACACTCTCTGGCTCTCCCTGACAGTCTCTGAGACACTCTCTGATTTCTGACTCTCTCTGACTCTCTGAAACACACTGTGACACACTCTGACCTGCTTTGACACTCTCAGAGTCACCCTGTGACACTCTCTGACTCTCTCTTTCTGACACAATATGACTCTCTCTGAGACACTGTGAGACTCTCTGAGATATTGTCACACGTTCTAGCACTCTCTGAGACTAACTGTGACACTCTCACTCTCTCTGCCTGAGACACATTGTTACACTCTCTGACACTCTCAGACACTCTCAGAAACACACTGTGACACTCTCTGAGACACACGGTGATACTCTCTGACTCTCTCTGAGACACAATATGACACTCTCTGACTCTCTCTCTGACACACTGTGGCACGCACTGAGGCACACTGTGACGCTGTCTGACTCTCTCTGAGACACACTGTGACATGCTCTGACTCTCTCTGAGACACACAGTGACACTCTCTGACTCCCTCTAAATCTGTGACACTTTGTGGCATTCTCTGTCTCTCTCTCTCTCTCTCTACACACTGTGACAATCTCTGAGGCACACTGTGACACTCTGCGACACTCTCTGACTGACTGTGACACTCGCCGGCAAACTGTGACACACTCTGACACCCTCTGACACTTCCTGAGACACACTGTGACACCCTCAGACCGTCTGTGACACACTGTGACACTATCGGATACATTGTGACACTCTCTGAGGCACAATGTGACTCTCTCTGACATTCTCCGACTCTCTGAGACACACTGTGAAACAATCTGACCCTCCCTGACACTCTCTGACTGCGACACTCTCTGAAACTCTCTGACACTTCCTGAGACACACTGACACACTCTCAGACCGTCTGTGACATACTGTGACACTATCCGAAAAAATGTGACACTCTCTGAGACACAATGTGACACTGTCTGACACTCTCTGAGACAATCTGAGACACTTTCTGCAAATTTCTGAGACTCACTGTGACTCTCTCTGACACAGAGTGACACTCTCTGAGACATTGTGAAACTGTCTGAGACACACAGTGACACTCTCTGAGACACTGTGATACTCTCTGAGACACTGTGACACTGTCTGAGACAAACTGTGACACATTCTGTCTCTCTCTGAGATAACTGTGGCACTCTCCGACTCTCTTAGGCACTCTCTGAAACACACTGTGACACTCTCTGACTCTCTCAGACACTTAATGAAACACACTGTGACACTCTCTGACCGACTGTGATACTCTCTGATTCTCTCAGACACTCTCTTACACACTGACAATCTCTGACACACTGTGAAACTGTCTGACACTCTCTAAGTCACACGGTGACACTCTGTCTCCTGCTGAGACACTGTGACTCTCTCTCTCTCTCTCTCTCTCTCTCTCGCGCTCTCTCACTCTCTCTGAGACACCCAGTGACACTTTCTGACTCTCTCTGACTCTCTCTGACACTATCTGAGACAGACTGTGACACTTTCTGAAAGACTGTGACACACTTTGAGACTTTCTGGCTCTCTCTGACACTCTCTGAAAAACACAGAGCTGCTTTCTGACTCTCTCTGAGATGCACTGTGACACTCTCTGACTCTCTCTGAGACACACTGTGACACTCTCTGAGACACACTGTGAAACTCTCTGACACTCTCTCTGACACACTGTGGCACTCTCTGAGACATTGTGAAACTGTGTGAGACACACTATGACACTTTGTGACTCCTTCTGATACACTCTGAGACGGACTGTGACACGCTCTGAGACACACTGTGACACCCTGTGACTCGCTCTGAGACACACTTTGCCACTCTCTGAGACACACTGTGACACACTCTGACAGTTTCTCAGACACACTGTGACAATCTCTAACTCTCTCTCTCTGACACTTTGTCACACTCTCTGACACTCTGAAACAACTGTATTACTCTCTGGATATCTCTCTGACACACAGTGACACACTCTGAGACATAGTGTGACACTCACCGACTCTCTCTCTGACACAATGTGACACTCTCTGATACACTGTGACCCTCTCTGAGACAAAATGAGTCTCTCTGAGACACTGTGACACTTTCTAGCACTCTCTGAGACATTGTGACCCTCTCTGAGACACTGTGAGTCTCTGCGAGACACTGTGACACTTTCTAGCACTCTCTGAGATACACTGTGACTCTCTCTCTCTCTCTGAGACACACTGTGACACACTCTGACACTATCAGAAACTCTCTGAAACATGCTGTGACACTCTCTGACAGAATGTGACTCTCTCTGACTCACTCATAGAGTCTCTGGCACACTGTGACAATCTCCGATTAACTGTGACACTTTCTGACACTCCGAGACAAACTGTGACATTCTCTGTCTCCTGCTGAGAGACTGTGACCCTCAGCGTCTTTGTCTCTCTCTGAGACACCCTGTGACACTGCTGGACTCGCTTTGACACTATCTGAGAGAGACTGTGACACTCTATGACAGACTGTGACACTCTCTGGCTCTCTCTGACACTCTCTGAGATACACTGACACTCTCTCCTACACACTGGGACGGTCTCTGACACTCTCAGCGACAGACTGTGGCACTCGCTGACTCTCTCTACCACTCCCTTACAATCTTTGAGACACACTGCGACACACTCTGACTCTCCTCTGACACACTGTGACACTTTCTGACACACTGGGATGCTCTCTGACTCTCGCTGAGACACTCTGTGACACTGTCTGACTCTCTGTGAGACATGCTGTGACACTCTCTGACTCTGAGACACATTGTGACATTCCCTGACTCTCTCTCTGACACACTGGGACACTCTCGGAGGCACACTGTGGCACTGTCTGACTCTCTCTGAGACACATTGTGGCATTGTCTGACTCTCGCTGAGACAAGCTGTGACACTCTCTGACTCTCTCTCACTCTGAGACACATTGTGACACTCTCTGACAGACTGTGACACACTGTGACACTCTCTGGCTCTCTCTGACACTCTCTGAGACACACTGTGACACTTTCTGACTCTCCTCTGACACACTGTGACAATCTCTGACACGCTGCAACCCTCTCTGACACATTGGGATGCTCTCTGACTTGCTCTGACACTCTCAGAGACACACTGTGGCACTCTGTGACTCTCTCTGAAACACGCTGCGACACTCTCTGACTCTCTCTCTCTGAAACACTGGGTCACTCTCTGAGACACACTGTGACACTTTCTGAGACATTGTGAAACAGTCTGAGACACACTGTGACACTTTGCGACTCCTTCCGACACACTCTGAGACAGACTGTGACACTCTCTGAGACACACTGTGACACTTTCTGAGACATTGTGAAACAGTCTGAGACACACTGTGACACTTTGTGACTCCCTCAGACTCACTCTGAGACAGACTGTGACACTCTCTGTGACACACTGTGAAACCCGGTGACTCTCTCTGAGACAAGCTGTGGCACTCTCTGACTTTCGCTGACACTCTCTGACACACAGTAACACTCTGTGACAGACTGTGTCATTCTCTCTAAATCATACTGTGACTCTCACAGACACACCGTGAGACTCTCTGATTGACTGTGACATTCTTGGACATACAGTGACATTCTCTGAGACACTGTGACACTCTCTGATACACACTGTGACACTTTCTGTCTCTCCCTCACTCTCTGAGACACACTGTGACACTCTCTGACTCTCTCCGACACTTTCTGAGAGACACTGTGACACTCTCTGAACACACTGGGACTCTCTCTGACTCTCTCTGACTATCTCTCTGACTCTCTCTGAGACACACTTTGACAATCTTTGACACACAATAACACTTTCTAAGACACTGTGACATTTTCTGACACTCTCTGAGACACCAATAACCAATGCTGTCTCTCGCTGAGACACTGTATCTCTCTCTCTCTCTCGCTCTCTAAAACACTGTGGCACTCTGGGACAAACTGTGACACACTGACACACTGCGACACTCTCTGACTGACTGTGACACTCTCTGACAGACTGTGATACTCTGTGACACTCTCTGACTCTTCCTGAGACACACTGTGACACTCTCAGACTGACTGGGACACACTGTGACACTCTGGCGCACTGTGACATTCACTGATATACTGTGACACTCCCTAAGACACACTATGACACTTTGACTCTCTCTGACTCTCTGAGACACACTGTGAAACAATCTGACCCACTCTGCCACTCTCTGAGACTCGTTCTGTCTCTCTCTGAGACACACTGTGACACTCTCTGATTCGCTCTGACACTCTCTGAAACACACTGTGGCACTCTCAGATAGATTGTGACACGTTCTGACTTTCTCAGAGACTCTCTGACACACTGTGATAATCTCTGACCCTCTCTGAGATAGACTGTGACACTCTCTGTCTCTAGCTGAGACGTTGTGACGCTTTCTGTCTCTCTCTGTCTCTCTCTCTGAGACACACTGTGACACTATCTGACTCGCTTTGATACAATCTGAGACAGACTGTGACAATCTCTGATAGACTGTGCCACACTCTGGCTCTCTCTGACACTCTCCGAGATACACTGTGACTCTTTCTGACACACTGGGAGCTCTCTGACATTCTCTGACACTCTCAGAGATACACTGTAGCACTCTCTGAAACAAACTGTGACACTCTGTAACTCTCTCTGACACTCTCATACACTCTCTGAGACACACTGTGACCCTCTCTGACAGACTGTGATACACTGTAACACTCTCTGACTCTCTCTGAGACACACTGTGACGCTTTCTGACTCTCTCTGACTCTCTGAGACACACTGTAACACTCTCTGACCCTCATTAACACCCTCTGAGATACACTGTATCACTCTCTGGTTCTATCTAAAACATAATGTGACACTCTCTGATCGACTCTGACACGCTGTGACATTCTCTGATAGACTGTGACACACTGACAATTTATGACACTCTCTGACACTCTCTGAGACACACAGTGACACTCTCGGACACACTGTGATGCTATCTGACTCTCGCTGAGACACACTATGACACTCTCTGACTCTGAGACACATTGTGACACTCTCTGACTCTCCCTCTTTGATAAACTGAGACACTCGCTGATACACACTGTGACACTGTCTGACAGTCTCGGAGACACACTGAGACACTTTCTGACTCTCTCTGAGACACACAGGGACACTCTCTGACTCTCTCTCTGACACACTGTGACACTCACTGAGGCACACTGTGACACTCTCTGACTCTCTCTGAGACACACTGTGACACTGTCTGACTCTCTCTGAGTCACACAGTACCACTCTCTGAATCTCTCTGACTCTGAGACACTGTGATAATCTCTGACACACTGTGACACTGTCTGAGACTCTCTGAGACACAATGTAACACTGTCTGAGACTCTCTGAGACACAATGTGACACTCTCTGTCTCCCATTGAGACACTGTCTCTCTCTCTCAGACACCCAGTGACACTTTCTGACACTCTCTGACTCTCTCTGTCACTATCTGAGACAGACTGCGACACTCTCTGAAAGACTGTGACACTCTCTAGCAAACTCTGACACTCTCTGACACTCTCCGAGAAACACAGAGCTGCTCTCTGACTCACTCTGAGACACACTGTGACAATTGCTGACACACTGTGACACTCTCTGACACATTGGGACGCTCTCTGACTTTCTCTGACACTCTCAGAGACACACTGTGCCATTCTCTGATTCTCTCTGACACTCTCTAAAACACACTGTGACACTCTTTGATAGACTGTGGAACACTGTGACACTTCATGACTCTGTCTGACACCCACGTGGCACTCTGACAGTCTCTGAGACACACAGTGATACTCTCTGAATCTCTCTGAGATACACTGTGACACTCTCTGAGACACGCTATGAAACTCTCTGACATTTTTTCTGACACATTGTGGCACACTTTGAGACAATGTGAAACTGTCTGAGACACACTGTGACACTTTGTGACTCCCTCTGATACACTCTGAGACGGAATGTGACACTCTCTAAGACACACTGTGACACACTCTGACAGTCTCTCAGACACACTGTGACAATCTCTGACTCTCTCCCTGACACACTGTCACACTCTCTGACACTCTGATACAACTGTAATACTCTCTGACAATCTCTCTGACACACAGAGTCACACTATGAGACACGGTGTGACACTCTCCGATTCTCTCTCTCTGAGACAATGTGACACTCTCTGAGATACTCTGACCCTCTCTGAGACACTGTGAGTCTTTCTGAGACACTGTAACACTTTCTAGCCCTCTCTGAGACAGACTGTGACACTCTCTGACTCTCTCAGACACTCTCTGAAACATACTGTGACACACTCTGATATTCTTTGAGACACACTGTGACTCTCTCTGATAGACTGTGACACACTGTGACACTTTATGAAACTCTCTGACACTCTGTGAAACACACAGTGATATTCTCTGACTCTCTCTCAGACACGCTGTGACACTCTCTGACTCTCTCTCTGACACACTGTGACACTGTCTAACTCTCTGAGACACACTGTGACATTGTCAGACTCTCTCTCTGACACACTGTGACAATCGCTGACATACTGTGACACTGTCTGACACACTGGGACAATCTCTGACACTCTCAGAGACACACTGTGACACTCTCTGGTAGACTGTGACACACTAACACTTTCTAAGACACTGTGACACTTTCTGACACACTCTGAAACATACAGTAACCAACTCTGTCTCTCTCTGAGACACTATGACACTCTGGGACAAACTGTGACACTCGGAGACACACTGTGACACTCTCTGACATTCATAGAATATAGAACATAGAACAATACAATGCAGTACAGGCCCTTTGGCTCTCGATGTTGCGCCAATCCAAGCCCACCTAACCTACACTAACCCACTATCCAATGCCCGCTTAAATGCCCATAAAGAGGGAGAGTCCATCACTGCTACTGGCAGGGCATTCCATGAACTCACTACTCACTGAGTAAAGAATCTACCCCTAACATCAGTCCTATACCTTCCAACCCTTAATTTAAAGCTACACTCCCTTGTAATAGCTGACTCCATACGTGGAAAAAGGTTCTCATGGTCAACCCTGTCTAAACCCCTAATCATCTTGTACACCTCTATCAAGTCACCCCTAAACCTTCTTTTCTCCAATGAAAACAGCCCAAAGTGCCTCAGCCTTTACTCATACGATCTTCCTAGCATACCAGGCAACATCCTGGTAATCCTCCTCTGCACCCGTTCCAGTGCCTCCACATCCTTCCGACAGTAGGGCGACCAAAACTGCACACAATATTCCAGATGCGGCCGCACCAGAGTCTTATACAACTGCAACATGACCTCAGGACTCTCAAACTCAATGACAAACAGAAATGGTGCCAAAACAGATCCTTGCGGAACACCGCTAGTAACGGCACTCCAAGATGAACCTTTACCATCAACTACTACCCTTTGTCTTCTTCCAGCCAGCTAATTCCTAATCCAAACCTCCAACTCACCCTCAATGCCATACCTCCGTATTTTTTGCAGTAGCCTACTATGGGGAACCTTATCAAACGCCTTACTAAAATCCATATACACCACATCTACCGCTTTACCCTCGTCCACCTCCTTAGTCACCTTCTCAAAGAATTCAATAAGGTTTTTGAGGCACGACCTGCCCTTCACAAAACCATACTGACTATCCTTGATCACATTATTCCTATCCAGATGTTCATAAATCCTATCCAGTACAATTCTCTCTAAGACTTTGCCCACCACAGAAGTGATACTCACCGGCCTATAGTTACTAGGGTTATCCCTACTCCCCTTCTTGAACAAGGGAACCACATTTGCTAGCCTCCAGTCTTCTGGCACTACTCCTGTAGACAACGAGGACATAAAAATCAAGGCCAATGGCTCTGCAACCTCCTCCCTTGTTTCCCAGAGAATCCTAGAATAAATGCCATCAGGCCCAGGGGACTTATTTATTTTCACCATTTCCAGAATTTCCAACACCTCTTCCCTACATACCTCAAAGTCGTCCATTCTAATTAATTGTGACTCACTATTCACATCGACAACAATGTCCTGTTCCTGCGTGAATACTAATGAAAAGCATTCATTCAGTGTCTCCCCAATCTCTTCAGCCTCCACACAGAGCTTCCCACTACTAGAATTCTACCATTCTCTCTGATACACTGTGGCACTCTCTGAGACATTGTGAAACTGTCTGAGACACACTGTGACACTCTGTGACTCCATCTGATACACTCTGAGTCGGAATGTGACACGCTCTGAGACACACTGTGACACACTCTGATAGTCTCTCAGACACATTGTGACAATCTCTGACACTCTGAAACAACTATAATACTCTCTGAAACACAGTGACACACTATGAGTCACGGTGTGACACTCTCCGACTCTCTCTCTGACACAATGTTACAGTCTCTGAGACACTGTGACCCTCTGTGAGACACTGAGAGTCTCTCTGAGACACTGTAACACTTTCTAGCACTCTCTGAGACATACTGAAACACTCACTGACTCTCTCAGACACTCTTTGAAACGTATTGTGACACTCTGACAGAATGTGACACTCAATGACTCACTCAAAGACTCTCTGACACACTGCAACAATCTATGACACACTGTGACACTTTCCGCCACTCTGAGACACACTGTGATGCGTTCTGTCTTTCTGTCTCTCTGAGACACCCTGTGACACTGTCTGATTCGCTTTGACACTATCTGAGACAGACTGTGACACTCTATGACAGACCATGACACACTGTGACACTCTCTGGCTCTCTCTGACACTCTCTGACACACACAGAGATTCTCTCTGTCTCTCTCTGACACACTGTGACACTCTCTGACAGACGCGGCACACTGTGACACTGCCTGGCTCTCTCTGACACTCTGAGACATGCAGAGATACTCTCCGACTATCTCTGAGACACACTGTGACAACCTCTGACACACTGTAACACTTTCTAAGACACTGGGTCACATTCTGAGACTCTGAGACACACAGTAACGATCTTTGTCTCTCTCTGAGGCACTGTAACACTCTGGGACAAACCGTGATACTCTGACACACTGTGATGCTCTCTGACATACTGTGACACACTGTGACACACTCTGACACTTCCTGAGACACACTGTGACACTCTCAGACAGACTTTGACACGCTGTGTCACTCTCTGACTCACTGTGATATTCACTGATACACTGTGATACTCTCTAATACACACTGTGACACTTTCTGACTCTCTTTGACTCTCTGAGACACACGGTGACACGCTCTGACCCTCTTTGACACTCTCTGAGACACACTGGAGCAGTATCTAACTCTCTCTGACATTCTCTAAAACATACTGTGACACTCTCTGATAGACTTTGACGCACTGTGACTCTCTCTGATAAACTGTGACAAACTGTGATACTTTATGACACTCTCTGCCACTCTCTGAAACACACAGTGACACTCTCTGACTCTCTCTGAGACACACTGTGCCAATCTCTGACTCTCTCTCGGACAAACTGTGACACTCTCTGAGGCACACTGTGACACTTTTTGACTCTCTCTGAGACACACTGTGACACTCTCTGGCTTTCTCTCTGACAGATTGGGACACTCTCAGACAGACTGTTGCACTCTCTGACAGCCTGTGACACACTGTGACACTCTCAGACCGACTGTGACATGCTTTGTCACTGTCTGACCCACTGTGATATTCACTGATACACTGTGATACTCTCTTAGACACACTGTGACACTCTCTGACTCTCTCTGACTCTGAAACACATTGTGACATGCTCTGACTTTCTCTCTCTCTGATACACACTGTGACACTGTCTGACACTCTCGGAGACACACTGAGACACTCTCTGACTCTCTCTGAGACACACTGTGACAATCCCTGACACACTGCGATACTCTCTGACCTTCTCAGAGACGCACTGTGCCACATCTGATTCTCTCTGACACTCTCTAAAACACACTGTGACACTCTCTGATAGACTGTGACACACTGTTACACTTTATGACTCTCTCTGACACCCACGTGGCACTCTCTGACACTCTCTGAGACACACAGTGATACTCTCTGAATCTCTCTGAGAAACACTGTGACACTCTCTGACTCTCTCTGAGACACACTGTGACACTCTCTGAGACACACTGTGAAACTCTCTGACATTCATAGAATATAGAACATAGAACAATACAGCGCAGTACAGGCCCTTTGGCTCTCGATGTTGCGCCGATCCAAGCCCACCTAACCTACACTAACCCAATATCCAATGCCTGCTTAAATGCCCATAAAGAGGGAGAGTCCATCACTGCTACTGGCAGGGCATTCCATGAACTCACTACTCACTGAGTAAAGAATCTACTCCTAACATCAGTCCTATACCTTCCACCCCTTAATTTAAAGCTATGCTCCCTTGTAATAGCTGACTCCATACGTGGAAAAAGGTTCTCATGGTCAACCCTATCTAAACCCCTAATCATCTTGTACACCTCTACCAAGTCACCCCTAAACCTTCTTTTCTCCAATGAAAACAACCCCAAGTGCCTCAGCCTTTCCTCATACAATCTTCCTACCATACCAGGCAACATCCAGGTAAACCTCCTCTGCACCCGTTCCAGTGCCACCACATCCTTCCTATAGTATGGCGACAAAAACTGCACACAATACTCCAGATGCGGCCGCAAAAGAGTCTTATACAACTGCAACATAACCTCAG
>NW_025215193.1:10453-14621 GCF_004010195.1 Chiloscyllium plagiosum | reverse complement strand
TTCATAAATCCTATCCCTTACGATTCTCTCTAAGACTTTGCCCACAACAGAAGTGTGACTCACCGGCCTATAGTTATTAGGGTTATCCCTACTCCCCTTCTTGAACAAGGGAGCCACATTTGCTATCCTCCAGTCTTCTGGCACTATTCCTGTAGACAACGAGGACATAAAAATCAAGGCCAATGGCTCTGCAATCTCCTCCCTTGCTTCCCAGAGAATCCTAGGATAAATGCCATCAGGCCCAGAGGACTTATCTATTTTCACCCCTTCCAGAATTTCTAACACCTCTTCCCTACATCCCTCAAAGCTGTCCATTCTAATTAATTGTGACTCACTATTCACATTGACAACAATGTCCTGTTCCTGCGTGAATACTAATGAAAAGCATTCATTCAGTGTCTCCCCAATCTCTTCAGCCTCCACACAGAGCTTCCCACTACTAGAATTCTACCATTCTCTCTGATACACTGTGGCACTCTCTGAGACATTGTGAACCTGTCTGAGACACACTGTGACACTTTGTGACTCCATCTGATACACTCTTAGTCGGAATGTGACACGCTCTGAGACACATTGTGACGCATTGTGACTCGCTCTGAGACACACTTTGACACTCTCTGTGACACACTGACAAACTCTGATAGTCTCTCAGATACACTGTGACAATCTCTGAATCTCTCTCTGACACACTGTCACACTCTCTGACACTCTGAAACAACTGTACTACTTTCTGACACACAGTGACACACTATGAGTCACGGTGTGACACTTTCCGACTCTCTCTCTGACACAATGTGACAGTCTCTGAGACACTGTGACCCTCTGTGAGACACTGTGAATCTCTCTGAGACACTGTAACACTTTCTAGCACTCTCTGAGACACACTGAAACACTGTCTGACTCTCTCAGACACTCTTTGAAACGTACTGTGACGCTCTCTGACAGAATGTGACACTCAATGACTCACTCAAAGACTCTCTGACACACTGCGACAATCTATGACACACTGTGACACTTTCTGCCACTCTGAGACACGCTGTGATGCTCTCTGTCTTTCTCTTCGCTGAGACACCCTGTGACACTGTCTGATTCGCTTTGACACTATCTGAGACACACTGTGACACTCTCTGGCTCTCTCTGACACTCTCTGAGACACACAGAGATTCTCTCTGTCTCTCTCTGACATACTGTGACACTCTCTGCCAGACTGCGACACTCTCTGACACTCCCTGGCTCTCTCTGACACTCTCTGAGACACACTGTGACTCTCTCTGACACACTGTAACACTTTCTAAGACACTGGGTCACTTTCTGACACTCTGAGACACACAGCAACCATCTTTGTCTCTCTCTTAGGCACCGTAACACTCTGGGACAAACCGTGATACTCTGACACACTGTGATGCTCTCTGACATACTGTGACACACTGTGACACTCTCTGACACTTACTGAGACACAGTGTTACACCCTCAGACAGACTATGACACGCTGTGTCACTCTCTGACTATCTCTCTCTGACACACTGTGACACTCTCTGAGGCACACTGTGACACTTTTTGACTCTCTCTGAGACACACTGTGACACTCTCTGACACTCCTCTGACACACTATGCCAATCTCTGGCACACTGTGACACTCTCTGACACACTGGGATGCTCTCTGTCTTTCTCTGACACTCTCAGAAGTACACTGTGGCACTCTCTGACTCTCTGCAACACACTGTGACACTCTCTAACTCTCACTGACACTCCCTTACACTCTCTGAGGCACACTATGACACTCTCTGACAGACTGTGACACTGTGTGACTCTCTCTGAGACACACTGTGACAATGTCTGACTCTCTCTCTGACACACTGTGACACTCTCTGACATACTGTGACACACTGTGACACTCTCTGACACTTCCTGAGACACACTGTTACACTCTCAGACCGACTGTGACACACTCTGACACACAGTGAAATTCTCTGATACACTGCGACACTCTCTAAGACACACTGTGACACTTTCTGTCTCTCTCTGACTCTCTGAGACACACTGTGACACACTCTGATCCTCTTTGACACTCTCTGAGACACACTTACACACTCTGACTCTAACACTCTCTAAATCATACTGTGACACACTCTGATAGACTCTGACACAATGTGACATTCTATGCTAGACAGTGACACAGTGTGACACTGCATGACACGCTCTCACACTCTCTGAGACACACAGTGATACTCACTGAGTCTCTCTGATACACACTGTGACACTCTCTGACACTGACTCTGAGATACATTGTCACACTCTCTGACTCTTTCTGAGACACACGGTGACATTCTCCGACTCTCTCTCTGACACACTATGACACTCTCTGAGGCACACTGTGACACTTTTTTACTCTCTCTGAGACACACTGGGACACTCTCTGACAGACTGTGGCACTCTCTGACAGACTGTGACTCTCTCTGACACTTCCTGAGACACACTGTGACACTCTCAGACCGACTGTGACACTATCTGATACACCGTGACACTCTCTGAGACACAATGTGACACCGTCTGACACTCTCTGAGACAAACTGAGACACTTTCTGCAAATTTCTGAGACACACTGTGACACTCTCTGACTATCTCTCTGGCATACTGTGACTCTCTCTGACACAGAGTGACACTCTCTGAGACATTGTGAAACTGTCTGAGACACACAGTGACACTCTCTGAGACACAGTGATTCTCTCTGAGACACTGTGACTCTCTCTGTGATACTGTGACC
Organism: Chiloscyllium plagiosum; assembly: GCF_004010195.1. Taxonomy (NCBI): domain Eukaryota; kingdom Metazoa; phylum Chordata; class Chondrichthyes; order Orectolobiformes; family Hemiscylliidae; genus Chiloscyllium; species Chiloscyllium plagiosum. The sequence goes on along the minus strand of NW_025215193.1, from coordinate 11,857 downwards.
CTTTCTGACACTCTCTGTGACACTCTTTGTCTCTCCCTCTCTCTGAGACACACCGTGACACTCTCTGACTCTCTCAGACCTCTGAAACACACTGTGACACTCTCTGACAGACTGTGACACTTGCTGACCCTCTCAGACACTCTCTGACACATTGTGACAATCTCTGACACACTGTGGCAATCTCTGACACACTGTAACACGGTCTGACACTCTCTGAGACAGACTGTCACACTCTCTGTCTCCAGCTGAGACGTTATGACGCTCTCTGCCTCTCTCTCTTTCAGAAACACACTGTGACACTGTCTGACTCGCTTTGACACTATCCGACACAGACTGTGACACTCTCTGATAGACTGTGCCACACTGTGACACTCTCTGGCTCTCTCTGACACTCTCCAAGACACACTGTGACTCTCTTTGACACACTGGGACCCTCTCTGACTTTCTCTGACAATCTCTGAGACACACAGAGATACTTGCTGACTCTTCTCTGACACACTGTGACAATCTCTGACACACTGTGAAACTCTCTGACACACTGGGATGCTCTCTGACATTCTCTGACACTCTCAGAGATACACTGTGGCACTTACTGAAACACACTGTAACACTCTCTAACTCTCTCTGACCTTCTCTTACACTCTCTGAGATACACTGTGACCCTCTCTGACAGACTGTGACACACTGTAACACTCTCTGACTCTCTCTCTGACACACTGCGACAATCGCTAACATACTGTGACAATCTCGGACATTCTCTGACACTCTCAGAGCCACACTATGACCCTTTCTGATTCTCTCTGACACTCTCTAAAATACACTGTGACACTCTCTGATAGTCTGTGAAACACTGTGACACTCTCTGACACACTGTGACACTTTCTGATACACTATGCCATTCTCTAATACACACTCTGACACTCTCTGACACACTATGATATTCACTGATACACTGTGACACTCTCTAAGACACACTGTGACACTTTCTGACTCTCTCTGACTCTCTGAGACAGACTGTGACACACTCTGACCCTCTTTGACACTCCCTGAGCCACACTGTAACACTCTCTGGCTCTCTCTAAAACATAATGTGACGCTCTCTGATTGACTCCGACACACTGTGACATTCTCTGATAGACTGTGACACATTTGACTCTTTATGACACTCTCTGAGACACACAGTGACACTCTCTGAGGCACAGTGTGACACTCTCTGAGGCACACTGTGACACTCTCTGACTCTCGCTGAGACACAATGACACTGTCTGACTCTCCCATTCTCCCAATTCCTTCGACTCCGACGCATCTGCTCCCAGGAGGACCAGTTCCAAAAACGCACATCCCAGATGGCCTCCTTCTTCAAGAACCGCAATTTCCCCCCCGACGTGGTCGACGATGCCCTCC
>NW_025215193.1:7668-9799 GCF_004010195.1 Chiloscyllium plagiosum | reverse complement strand
TTCCTGAGGAAGGGCTAATGCCCGAAACGTCGATTCTCCTGTTCCCTAGATGCTGCCTGACCTGCTGCGCTTTTCCAGCAACACATTTCCATCTCTGAAAGTTGTTGAGTCTACGGGTGTTGAAGGCAAGGCGTTCAGCACCCTTACTACTCACTGATAAAGGAACCTACCTCGGTGTCTATCACCCTCAATTTACATCGATGTGTCCTTGTGCCAAAATTACCATTTGAAGAAAAATGCCTTCACTGTCCACCTTATGGCAACCTCTGATCATCTTCTATGTCTCTCTAAACTCACTCCTCAAACTTCTTGTGGCTATCAAAAACCGCCTCAGGTCCCTCAACCTTTCCTCGTAAGACCATCTCTCCATAGAAGGCAACATCCTAGAAAATGTCCTCTGGACCCTTTCCAATGCTTTCATATCCATCGTATAATGCGCCGACCAGAAATGCACGCAACTCTACGAGTGCGGCCACACCAGTTAATTTCTGGAGCTGCAAAGTGTTAATTTCGCTCTGAAACTGAAAAACTAACACACTGTACTCCTTGCAAACAAACCTGTCAATGTGGGTGGTAACTTTCATTCCATGCCCTAATCCAGGTCATTTATAAAAATGACAAACATCAGCGGACACAAAAAGGAACCTTGTAGTACACCATCAGTTACTGAATTCCAGGATTATCATTTCCCATGAACTGCCACACTCTGTCTTCTTTCAGCGAGCCAGTTTCTGATCAAAACCGCTAAACCATCCTCAATCCCATGACTCTGTATTTCATGCAACAGCCGACAATGCCTTACTGAAAACCATATCCACCACATCAACCACTTTACTCTCATCCACCTGTTTGCTCACCTTCTCAAAGACCTCAATAAGGTTTGTGGGGCACAACCTGTTATTCATAAAATCGTACTCACTCTCCCGAATCAACTTCTTCCTTTTTCGATGATCATAAATCCGATCTCTCATAATCTGTTCCAAAAAGTTAGCTGCAAGAAAGCTAAGGATCACTGTTCTATAATTACCAGCATTGTCTCTACTCCCCTTCGTGAAGAAGGGGACAATATTTGCTAAACTCGGGTCTTCTAGCACTAATGACATAAACACTGACGAAATAAAGCTTATAGTCAAAAGTTCTGCAATCTCCTCCCACGATTCGCAGAGAATCCTCGGATACATCCCATCAAGTCCAGGGGATAAACCTATTTTTAGACTTTCATGAATTGCTGAAAACTCCTCTTTATGAATGTCAATTTCGTTTCTTCTAATATGTTGCATCTCAATACTCTCTTCGACAACATTGTCTTTTTCATTTTTGATATGATAAAAAAAAGTTCAGCGTCTCTGCTATCCTTGGACTCCGCTGACAACTTCGTACTTCTGTTCTTGACAGGCCATAATCATATGCTAGATATTCTTTTATTCTTGAACTATCAATTGAAAGCTTCAGGATTCTTCCTGCCGGACAAAGACTTCTCATGCCTCCTCTTCGCTCGAAGTAGCTCTCTCTTTAGGCCCTTCCTGGTTAGCTTTTAATTCCCAAGTGTCCTACCTCAGCCTTCATATCTCATGTTTACATACGCCTCCTTCTATTTCTTCACAAGAGATTCAACTTCTCCAGTAAACCCAGCTCCCTGTGTCGACCTCATATTCCCTGCATGACGCATGCATACTTACCAAGGACATGCAGTAGCTTTTCCCTGAACAAGCTCCATATTTCAGGTGTGCACAACCCTTGAAGTTACTTTCCACATGCGGTGCATCTTAACTCTTGCCGAATGGCATCATAATGGCCTTACTCCCCGTGATACCTCATGCTCTGCAATAAATCCCTATTCCTATCCATCACTAAATAAACATAACCGAATTGTGGCCCCTATCAACAAAGTGCTCACTAACCTCCAAAGAGAACAGCTGGCTGAGTTCATTACCCATAAACAAATCCAATGTTGCTTTGCGTCTTGTTGGCCTCTCTACATGCTGCGTCAGGAAACCCTCCTGCACACATTGGACAAAAACTGACCGGTCCGAGGTGCTGAACCGATAACATTTCCAATCAATATTTGGAAAGTTAAAGCTCCCCATAACAACTACCCTGTCACTTTGCAATCAACTTTGCAATCTTTCCT
>NW_025215193.1:0-6153 GCF_004010195.1 Chiloscyllium plagiosum | reverse complement strand
CTGAAGTGTTACTGCCTCCCTATAACTTCGCTCAATTCCACTCAGACTTCAAAATGATCTGACCTCAAGCTACAGTTCCCGAACGCAGTTGTCGAGGAACTGGAGTTGGGTGCATTTTCCGCAGATGTGGATATCTGTGACATTATTGAAAACCCTTACCTCTCACATTCTACAGAAAGAAATTTCAAATGTGTGTATATATATATATATATATACACGCAAATATATAGATGTATATAAAAATGTGTGTGCACTTGCATGTATGAGTGTGCGCATATATATTTAAAAGTTGCAAAAGAACGTTGATTGAAACGGCATTTATTTTTTAAAAAATGATTTTGTGGAGTGTTCTGTCCTTGGGAAATACCTCAGTTACTTACAACCAGCAGAAATACTCCCTGAGGAAATATCCATCTCTCAATAGAGATACAGAGGTGACGTTTGAAGATGTTGACGTTTCTCATATCGCTGATCCTGTGCTGTGTAAATTCTGGAAAGGATGTTTAGTTCGTTTCATGTTACTGATTTTGTTGCAACCTCGCACAGGCCATTAAAACAATCCAAAAATTATTAGATTTATCTCATTGAACAATGTTGTCGGCAAAAACTGGAACCGAAATGATAAAGATGTTTGAAGTACTGCTTTAAAGATTATAGGATTCAAACAGGAACATTTTTCCAGTCTTGTGACTGGATATTTTGGGGGGAGATGGGTGAGCAGCAAATGGTCTCACTCCCTTCTCTGTGATTGCAGCCAAATGTCCAAGGCTTTAGATGAAAAAAAATGGTGCATTCCATCGACAGGTCAGTTCCAACTCACTATAGTATAATTTCGCTTTGATTATTGCCATCGTATAAAGGGTTAGGTGAGTGGGGAGATCGGAATTCTGATGGTAAGCTGACACATTGCGAGAATTAATCCCACAGTGTTGGCATCACTTTACATCATGAACCAATTATGCAGCGGACTGAGCTTACCAACTTCCCTTTAATGCTGAGCTAACAGAAACAGTTAAGTTCTTTTACAATTTATGGAAGTTCACGTAGAACAAGCTGCTAAACCTTTCTTCACAACCAGCACTTTCTACACTTAATCGTACTCAGTTGGAGGTGTTATGTGGTATTTTTCCAATTAACGTTAACCAATTAGAAATTGTGCAGCTAACGCTTACCCGACCCGGCTGCCCAGACTCCCTGTCTTGGTGAAATTCACTCATTATGTTTCTGCAGGCAATTTTACAAATATTTTAAAATCAGAATCTGACACGTTTTTCCTGAAAAATAATCAGTTTCGATTTCAATTACTGGAGAATGAAAAAAAAAACCGTGCTCCAAACTTTTCCTTATCATTCATCGCTAGTTTTGAAGCTCGAAAGTCTAGTTATAGATCCATCTGAATGAAGGATTTTCCCTCCTGTTTACTCTCACCAACTTCACATCATCTGGGAAACTTCCATATGGACGCAACTCAGTTTTACCTGGTTTCACGCCACATGATCTATTCGTCTGTTCCACCATCCCATGAAACCCCGCGTTGTCTTTTCTAATGGCGTTATCCCCCAATACTTCGTTGGCTTCCTTTCCATTCGTTTTTTGCTTCCCAGTAGACGCTGTCCATTCTTCCTGACATCTTTTGATTCCAGTCATCGCCATCCATGTCTTTTATCATCTCTTTATATCCCAGGGAAGTCCATCTTGAGAAAGGATGCTGTTCCAATGCAACACATGAAAACCCGCTCGAATGGTGTATACTGTCATTACCAGGATAGGGAAGATGGGAGCTAGTTCAGTCACAGGTGAATCGGTTGGTTGTCACACAATGGATCAAGCACTGACTGGGAAATGACTGTTTTTCTTCACTTTTCTCCACTCTCTGAACATGTGCTAAAACAACACAGTAAGTTATCATAGAATGCCGACAGTTAAGAAACTGGCCATTTGATGCAACAAATTCACACCGATCCTCCAGGGATTAACCCTCACAGAACAATTCCTTACCCTATTACTCTTTATTTGTTCCTGAATAAGGCACCTTACTGACAGTCGACCCAGTTGGATTCAAACCATGTCTCAGGCTCTGTGAGGCAGCAGTGCTAACCAGTGAGCCACCTTGCGGCCCTGCAGCAATATTTCAAGGCACATGCGGACGCGTGTAAAATGCGTTTCCTGTCAAAGATGCTCCGCTTTTGTTGTTGTCCTTATCATGAAAATAAATCCTGCTTCCCTGACCAGGCAATGAACCCAAGCCACAGCGGAGATACTGCTGAATTTTAACCACTAGCTGACATTTAGGACGGCAGGTGCAATTGCATCTTCTCTGAACAGCATAATTTTTTTTCCTGCGATGAGACGTTTATTCCAAAATACTATTCGTGACATCGAGCTTTTACAGCACAGAATAATGCATTATGTCAATGCCAGTATCATTAAATCATAATCCCGAGATTATTCCTGTTTTGTTTGCTTTCTAATTTACCACCAAGTTAAATTCTTAAATTCCATCAGCTTTCCACTATCGACCTACATCAACATCTGGGTGTCAGCGAGGTCCATCTTCAGACCACAGTTACTGAAAGAGCAATTGTCCTCTACCAGTTTTACTTTATCAAAATACAGGCTGAGGCTTTCATTGTGCCTGCCTGATCCCAGTCACTGCAAACTCATCCATGTCACCAGTAAAAGTCTGAGTATATGGATTAGATTAGATTAGATTACTTACAGTGTTGAAACAGGCCCTTCATCCCAACAAGTCCACACCGACCCTCCGAAGGGCAACCCATCCAGACCGATTCCCCTACATCTACCCCTTCACCTAACACGATGGACAATTTAGCTTGGCCAGTAATACAACGTAAATCTGCAGCCTGAACAATTACAGGAAAATGGGAATGGAACCCTGTCCGTGTTTTCTTAACCCCACGCAAATTCTTTGTCTCTCGTTGTCTCTGTCCTGAATCCACCCTATGACGTACAGTCTCAAATGAGTCTCCGCAGAGACAAGTTTAGAGCCGAATCTATGAAGCAGCAGGGGAAAGGCCAAGTAGAAATGAGTAGAGACATTGAATTGTAAAAGAGAGAAATGAGGGAGTCAGAAGGGAAGTAAGAGCAGACAGCAGAAGGTTACATTGTTTTGAGAGACAGAAGAACAGAGAGCGAACGAGACAGAACATGCATTAATATTTGACCTGTATTGCTAGTCTTAATGTAAAATTATCACAGTACGATATCTTCCTTGAAGGAGCACAGCAACAAGAATGTGGCTATTGGCTTGTGGCGTGTCTGACTCCTACTCAGAGAGCTGTGTGTTCAAATCACACCTGGCTCACGGTGTGTTGTGAAGGTTTCCCTCTCTGAATTTTACATGGCAACAGAGTTTGCTGTCGGCGGTATTCACTGGTCAAAGTGTTCTTTCCAGTTCATTTCCAGCACAAGAGATGATTTGTTGTCAGTTTTATTTGTGAACAATGTTACATGTAGGTGGATGCCCATTGTTTGGGTAAATGTTCAGTTTTCCCACTATGATAATGAAAACACAAACTGTTCATCATGGGGTTTAATCACACAGCCGAATCTCTGGGCAGTCGCTTCGTTCATTTGCGGTCAGCGTGGTGTTAATAACATGTACTGACATTTTGTTACTGAATGGTCCCCAATTTATACTTCAATATATCAGGACACTCCAACTCCTCTTGTTGCAGCAGAATGACAGGGGTTTCAGTAAGAAATGGCTCCCAGCAACAGCAGACCAACAGAGATGGGGTACGGGCATTCAAACGTTCACAAGCGTATCACCTCCTCTGTGCTCGCTTCGCAATGTTTTACGTAATATATTTTAGCATCTACTTGACTGGAAGCACAGCAAATTGCAGTGCTCATGGAACTGCCACACAGGAAGAGACGGCATTGATCACGGGGTTACACACCATTCGTTCCGAAAGCGCCATTCCTCACACCTGATGTCAATATCTGTGAAGAACATTTTCAGTGATTCAGAGAAATACTCAGTTTTCCATCTGGCATGTAGCATGTAACGTTAAGAATGATGTCATAACTCTTTATTTGCTGTTGTGTAATATGCTGTTGTGTCAATAAACACGTTGTCAAACTTCCCAGATTCTGTTGTTCCAAATCTGGTTTCACACAGAATCACCAAGTGTGCCGTTACACAGACGGAGGTCTTGCAGCTCACCTTCTCTCTGCTAGCTCTCCAGTACCATTCTATTGCTCTCTCCATGTGACTCTGAAATGGATCCTTTTCACGTAAGCATCGAATTCCCCTTTCTGTCCATCGAATCAGAACCTTTGTCACTGTCCGATAGTGATTTATGGACATGTGCCAGTCCCTGTGCGAACCCATTCTTCCTCATGTCACTTCCACTTCCTTTCCTGATGACCGTCAATCGCTGCCGAGCTGTTCTAGTCACTTTCATACGTTGGAGCATTTTCGTTCCTTATTTTCTCTCTTTGGACCCTTCATGAATTTGAAAATGTCAAGCTGATTCAAAAAGTTTTAGTCTGGAAAAGCATAGCCAGTCAAGCAACATCAGGAGTAGGAAAATCGACATTCCAGTCAGAAGCCCTTAATCTGGATTGAGGGGAGGTATAAGGGTGCTGATAGATAAATAGGAGGGTGGGTGGCGCTGGAATGGGAGTGGTGCTGGGAAATCAATCAGTTTATGCAGGTTGCAGGGTGATGATGATAGCTTGGAGCGGAGTGGAGCTGATTCTTAGCAAGGAAGATGGACAGATGGGACAGTCAAGAAGGTGGAGCCGTGTTGGAGGGTTTGATCTGCGATGGGAGGATAGGGAGGGGAGTTGAGGAAACTGGTGAAGTTAACATTGATGCCGATTGGTTGATGGGTCCCTTCGAGGAAGGTGAATTGTTCTTGCATTTGATGGTGGACGAGACCCAGGGCTTGCATATGTTTGAAGTGGGAGGGGGAAGGTGAAGAAGTCAGCTACAGCATGGTGTGATTGTTTGGTGCTTGTGCCCCAGAGATTTTCTCTGCAATGCTCTGCGAATTAGGGTCGTATCTCCCCAGTGATAAGGAAATCCCGTCCTGAACAATAGACACAGTACATGGTGACATGTGCAGGAAAATCTCTTCTGGATGTGGAAGCATCCTTTGGGGCGGTGGAGAGAGTTGATGGATGTTAATGGTGAATGTTTTTCACCTCTTTCGATGGCAAGTGAATACCAGCTTTCAGCCTTCTGTTCTCCTCAGAGAACTGCCCCAATTTTACAGTATACCTTCACAGCTGACATTGTACGTCCGCTGCACCATTCACTATAGAGGGGACGTCTGAGGAAGGTTCTATACACAGAGTTGCAAATGCATGGAATGCGTTGCCAGGAGTGGTGGTGGAAGCAGAGTCATTAGGGACACTTAAGAGACTGCTGGACATGCACATAGATAACAGTGAGTAGAGGGGTGCGTAGGTAAACTTATTTTATTTCACATTAAGATTAACTGTCGGCACAACGTCGTAGACCAAAGGGCCTGTTCTTTTCTCTGTTCTATGTTCTGACGGCACAGACCATTCCACTTGTGGCCTTCAGTTTCCTGAGTTCCACAGTCTTTCTCGACAGTAAGTTCTCGAGTGAAATATTTGTTTTGTGTCTTAGTCATCTCCTGTTGTCGTTCCACACATCGATGGCCTCACTGCTCTTTCAAGGCCCCATTTCCTCCCCAGTTACTCTTTTGCCCTTAATATATATGGACAATCACTTCCAATATTCTTAACATTCTCGCCCATTTTTGTATTCCTGATTTCCATCCAAAGTGCATTTCTCCAGCCCCTATGCCTATTAAGATTTCACTTGATCAAGCTGACTGTACCTGACATGTGTCCTGTTTTTCTTGACCAGAGCCTTAATAGCCAGCCAATGTTTCACAATGCACGCTAACAAGAAGATGCTGGGCGCGGAAGGCTCAGTTTATCCCACTTTTAAAGTGTCTCCCTTGCCAGACTTCCCTTTTCCTGCAAGTAGACTTCCATAATTACCTTTTGAAATGGATCATGATTGATCTTGTCCTATCATAGAACTTGAACTTGTGTACCAGCCCTGTCCTTTTCTATGAGCACTAATATGAGAGCACCAGGAATCAACACCCCTTCTTCCCATAAAATTGTTTGATGCTGAAATCTTCC
>NW_025215192.1:48753-70000 GCF_004010195.1 Chiloscyllium plagiosum | reverse complement strand
TACCAACGACTGGTCACAACAGCTCAAACTAATCAGTTGCGTGTTGCTGGCCGAATTTCACTCTGTATGCATCCAGGTGCTGAGCCAGTTACAAACAGCTTCCCCTACTGTCTGAAGAAAGTAGCCATGTAAACCATACACACAATCAGTTTCATTAACTTGTTTTTAGTAGTGCAGCAATTCCTGCCACAATCCTTGGTTTTGACACAATCCTTTCTCCATTTCATTGACAATCAAAAATACAGAAAATAAAATGGTACAACCTTTACAATAATCTACTGAAAACTGAAGTCAGCCATGATTAATGTACAGCCTTTTTTTACATGGCCTCATTATTGTGTGATTTATACTCTGTCCCACAACAATCAGATAATTCCATCAGTGTCTTCTTCCTCTTGTTGTTTCGTACCTGTATCCATATGGATTCTGCATCAGCTGATTGAAGTGCATTTCTGCCAGATGTATGTGTTCCATCACATCCACCCCGTCACCCTATCCCTTCTCCCAGTCCTTTCAAATACTCCTGAATATTTAGTAGTCGAGAGTGTAGTGCTAGAAAAGTACAGCAGGTCAGGCAGCATGCGAAGAGCAGGAGAATCGACATTTCAGGCATAAGCCCTTCATCAGGAAATCTGAAGCTTTGATTGCCTTGTAACCATATTTCCTTAATGATGATAAGACCAATTTTTGTGTCATTAATTCATTTATTTTGTTCTGAATATTACCAGCATTTAAATAAATAACCATTACACTCACCGTTTTACCATTTTTGACTCCATTTGTTGCTTTTTTAAAGTTTGTACTCTCTGTGCCCTCCTGTCCCACTCTGAGTATCATTAGTTAAGTAACTGCCCTGCAATGCTGCCATATCCTTCTGGTTTGTAAATGTATGTACCTCTCCTCTCCAGAACTCTGCCCTGCTCTATTCAATTAATGCCCTCATTTCAGCCCTAATTATTTGATTAATCAGGACATTGGTCCCAGCACCAGAACCGCTCTCTTCTAACCCAGAACTAGTGCTCATGCCCCATGAACTGAAACCCATTCTTCCCACACCAATCTTTAAGTAATGTATTTAACTTCCTCAGCTGATGTACCCAATGCTTGTTTGCCTTTATTTTAGCTAGTAATCTTGAGCTGATTACCTTGATGTTTCTGCTTTCTAATATAGCTCCTAACTGTTTACTGCAACACAGTCTTTGGCTGTCCTGCCCATTATTGCATACAGCAGTATCTAACCCCTTATTATACTGTTCACGATCACAGCTGCACTCCAATTTCCTCATAGGTAAGACGTCTGACAGCTGCTGATCACGAGGTGACTGGTTGTTCTCTTGTCCCAGCAGTGCCACTGGGAGTGGTGGCCAATGTTGGTATTGCAGGCAGTCCCTGAAGATGAGTAACGCAGAGCCCTGACTTCCCCGAGTCTCACTGGGACACAGTGCAGGCTTCCAGCATTGTGCATTTGTGTGGGGGGAGGGCGAAATCAAAAGGATTGGAGGGAGGGGAAACATAGGGTTATGAAAATGAAAAAGGGGGATGCAGAGGAACATGGAATATCTGAACAGAAGGCAGCAGCCCCTTTGTAACCCGAATAGGCTAGCTAAGGGTTTGATGAATTTTGTTGGGTGGGCACTTCGCGTTGGCTCCTCAGTCCTAAATAAAAGCTAAGCAGTAACTTGAGGAGATTTTTAAGAGGGCATTATTTAGCCATCCCCAGGCCTCCACTGGTCTATGACTGAATGGGCTGCCTGTCACATCTTCAATTGCAAGTTGTGATAAAATCCTCTTTATGTGCACTTTTCATGTTGCTCCCGAGTATTAGTTATATTCGATATTGCCTAGCAATAAGGGTGGGGCTTCTTCCAAGATTTTCAGATGGGCCACTCAGAACAGTTCTAGGGTTGCTAGGGTGGTGTGGTGGCTCAGTAGTTATCACTGTTACTTCACAGCACTAGGGATCTGGGTTTGATTCCCATCTTGTTCAACTGTCTATGTGGAGTTTGTTCATTCTCCCCGTGTCTGCATGGGTTCCCTCCCACAATCCAAAGATGTGCGGGTTAGGTGAATTGACCATACTAAATTGTCGATAGGTTAGGTGCAGTAATCAGGGGTAAATGTCGGGGAATGGGTCTGGGTGGGTTACTCTTTGGAGGGTCGGTATGGACTTGTTGGGCCAATTGGCCTGTTTCCACACTATAGGTAATCTAATTACTGAGCAGTCAATTTTAGTCAGTTAGTTGAAAGCAATCCTGGGAGAAGGTTTGTAGTTTTGGGGTCCCAGTCTGCCAGCTATTTTAGAGTTGGAGGAAGAGGCTTCATTGTTAAAAGGTGCTGCTGCAGCAGGCTCCTAGCCGTTAAAACACAGAAGAAGTCTGGGAGCCAAGATGTAAACCTAAGTGTTGTGGCTTGGACTCAAGTTGTGGCTTGGAGAAGCTCTGGGAGCTGTAGGGAGGGTCAGAGAACAGTTCAGTGCAGCCGGCAGAGCGGGTGAAGGAAGCCTACCCAAAGTATTGGCTTAGAGAAATGTCAGGACAATCCCAGCTTGGTAAAGCTAGCTGTCTGTGATAAGCTGGAATTGTACCTGTGACTTGCTGTGGTTTGCAATTTCCAAACACTAGGGAGCACAGATGAGATTGGGCAAGTAAACAACAAGGACATGAGCAATTGTTGAGACAGTCCATGATGGAGCAACCTTTAGTAAAGTCCTGCAGCCTAGTCTTTAACAGCTAAGCATTGTAATCCTTTGTAATGTTCTAATGAGATCTGGTGACTGACAGTGTCAGGTACATTTGGGCAGTTGTGGGATCTGTCTTGATTGTACTTGTCATTTGATGTGCTTTGTTGGGCACTCACAATATGGTGTCTGTGACCCATGTTACTTCAGGCTATTGTAGATTACTGTCTAAACTTTGTCGAGTCAAATGTACTGTTGTTTGTTCAGAACTGTGAAATATTCTGGCTTTATTTTCTTGGAAGTGTCTGGAATTTCATACTTTGTCTACTACAAACAAAAAAAGGCCACAGGCCCCTTGCCAGGTGATAACGTAAATTTGTTAGCAAAGATTTTGCTCATAAATCGAAGTTCAACCTCAAGTCTCCAAAAGCCATTTTCATTGCACTGCTTTCAAATAATCACTTAGACATTTACAAACAGGAGGGAAATGCTCACGTGGTTAATGATTGATGTGCCAGTTTTGCTTGGGTCAAAATCTGCACAATTTTTGTCTCTGCTCTATCAGCACAGTCCTGTCTGCATGGGTGGCATACTTCTGATAAGCAAGTTGCTTCAATGTGCTTATAACTGATGTGAAAGAATAACTTGTGTGCTTATCAAGAATGAGCAGAAATTAAAACTGTTGGAGAAGTTGTTAATGACTTTGTTGTAGATAAACAGGAGGAAAGAGTTACATTGATAGTGAGAATTTTATGACTTGGTTCCATTTAAAGGCACACTGAAGAACGTAGGCAAAAGTGAGGACTGCAGATGCTGGAGATCAGAGTCAAGATTAGCGTGGTGCTGGAAAAGCACAGCAGGTCAGGCAGCATCCGAGGAGCAGGAAGATCGACGTTTTGTGCAAAAGCCCCGAAACGTCGATTTTCCTGCTCCTCCGATGCTGCCTGACCGGCTGTGCTTTTTCAGCACCATTCTAATCTTGACAATGAAGAACGTCTCTAGCAATCAGAGTCCACTTGCCAGTGAAACAGCACTCTCCTCTTATGGGATACAATGTTGTTTTCCCTTTGAACTTGCACTCTTGCATGGTGTTCTGGTGGGTGCAACATTCACAATGAGCTGGACAGAGTCAATGCTGGGAGATGCTTCCCCTCATAGGACAGTCTAGGTTCAGGGGCATAGTGTCAGAGTAAAGAGGCACCAATTTAAGACTAAGATGAGGAGGAAATTCTGCTCACAGAGGATTGTGAGTCTTTGAAATTCCTTGTCTCAGAAAGCTGTGGGTGTACAGTCATAGAATTCCTACAGTGTTGTAACAGGCCATTTAGCCCAATAAATCCACACTGAGCCTCCAAAGAGTAACCCACCCAGGCCCATTCCCCCACCCTATTACCCTACATTTCCCCTGACTATTGCACCTCACACGTCCCTAAACACTGTGTGCAATTTAGCATGGCCAATTCTCTTGACTTGCACATCTTTGGACTTTGGGAGGAAACCGGAGCATCTGGAGGAAACACACACAGACAGTCGCCCGAGGCTAGAATCGAACCTGGGTCCCTGGTGTTGTGAGGCAACAGTGCTAACCACTGAGCCACTGTGCTGCCCTATTTGTCCTTGTGTATATTTAAGGCTGAGATAGATTTTTGATCAACAAAGGAGGCAAAGTGTAATGATTGTGACAAGGTCAGCCAGATGGACCTGATGGAGTATGAGTTCCCTGATTGGGGCTGTTAACCTGATTTAATCAGGGAGTCCTGGCTGACAGTTATAAACAGGAGTGTTAGAGGCTCTGTTCACTCTGAGAGCTGGCTCTGAGAGAACTGGATCAGTGTCAAGTAATATGCATTTGTAAATAAAGGGTGACTTGGTGAGGGGATACCAGCTTCTATGGAGTTATTTCATAAGGGTTACAGGGAGAGTGGACATGAGTAATGTCAGATCATCCATGAAACTATTGAATGGTGAAGCAAGCTCAAGAGGCTGAACAGCCTACTCCTGTTCCTACTTCTTATTGTCTTAGAAAATAATAAGCTTCAATAGGGTGGAACAATGGTCCAGTGTTTAGCACTAAGTGTACCCATGGGTGTACCCATTTCCTCCTGTAGTCCAAAGATGTGCAGTTTAAGTGGATTAGCCATGCTAAATTGCTCAGTGTCCAGGGACATGTAGGCTAGGTGGACTAGCTATGGGAAATGTAATGTTACAGATATAGGGTACAGACTCGATGGACCAAACAGCCTCTTTCTGCACTGTAGAGATTTTGTGATTCAAAATAAGTCTCTTTTTTCAGTGATACTGAAGTGATTTTGTTGTGTAGTTGCTGCTGTAAAAGATGGTAATGCAACAATTGCTTAATTCCTACAAGATCAATGTAGTAGCAGCCAAATATTGGTTAAGGTGAAAATATTGACAATGATGACATTTCTGAATAGCCCTTGAGACAGTAGAAAAAGAACATCACTTTGTTTTGAGTGTCATCCTCAGTGACGTGCTCCAAGTATTTTTTTGTTGTACATTTGATTCACAGACAAAATATGCTGCCAATTGAGCTACAAGTGACCAGGGAAGGTAAACATTTAATTAAGTATACAGAACAAAATGTACACTGAATTATACAAGGGAACAACAGTTGTGGAAATATCACACTTACAAAGCAAATACTTCTGTAGTACATGAAAACTTTTTTTAAAAAGTGCATCAAGCTTTGTTCAAATTTACAACATGATTAAATAATAACACAATGTGTCTCAAAGAAAAAATATCTCTTCCAGTTATGTTTGAAGCATTTAACAATACATAAATTAATTGGTTCACAGATGCCAGAAAGATGAGGGGGTGTTAATTGTGCAACAAACAGATATGCTTTCATTATGCTTATCCCTTCTGTGCTGATAATGTTTTTGGCAGCTAGTTTTCCTTTCTCGTGTCTCTTGTTCTTGCATTGAGCCAACACCTTATCCTTCATTTATAAAATATTCAATCTCCCCAACGTCTGAAGAGTCGATAAATTACTAGTGCTTCTTCTAGATAGCAACACATGGAATTACAGATATAATTACACAGAAACAGGCCATTTGGTCCAACAGTTCTTTGTGGCCTACACACTTTGTTCCTTCCAACTGCTGTCCTAACTGCAATTTCCAGCATCCCTGCAGAATAAGGTATCGACCTTGGAAGTTTGTATGCTTATACCCCACAGACAGAGAGAGCCCCATAAAAGCAATAAAGGAATTCTGTCAAATATTAGCAATAGCAAGTGATTAAATACTTTCTTGTAAAACAAGAACATTCAGACTGCAGTAAAGGGAGACATCACATTCAACTTCAGATTTCCTACTTTGGATTCTTGCATGGGCTTGAATGTTGGGCCCACCTTAGCTGGATGCTTTCGATGGGACACTCTCTGGGCACCCTTTGTGGGGCAGGGGCACTGTCAGTGGGGCATTCTCCATGTGGCAGTCTACGTGGGGCACTCTCTGTTAGGTGGTTCACATGTGGAATGAACCTCCTGAGGAAATAGATGCAGGTACAATTACAATGTTTAAAAGCCATTTGGATAGGTACATGGATAGGAAAGGTTTGGAGGAATATGGGCCTGGAGCAGGCAGGTGGGACTAGTTTAGTTTGGGATTGTGTTCAGCATGGACTGGTTGGGCCAAAGGGTCTGTTTCCATGCTGTATGACTCATTGACTCACTTTGGGGTACACTGTATGGGGTATTTTCTGTGGGAATTTATGGTGGGATACCCTCTTGGGATATTCCCTGAAAGGTATTTTCTATGGAGTATTCTCTGTGGAACACTGTCTGTGAGCTATTGTCTGTAGGATTTCAGGACGGGAGTGATTTTGGGTGACATGGCCTGTGCTGTGGGTAGAGCCAATATTGCTGGAGTGCAAGGAACAGGAAGTGGGCCATTTTGGAATTCTTCAGGTCAGAGGTCTAACTCTCAACATACTTGCTTTATGATATCTTTCAAATAAATCTTAAAATGTTTGGCACCAGTGGTATAATCAGTGACTGAACTGAATGTTTTTTTATATATTTAAAAATGTTCTAATGTATATGATTAGCAAGCTACCTTTGTTACCCTTTCTTTTAAAGTCACACTCTACCATGCTCTCTGTCTTGTGGTTCTATAATCAGTTGATAAGATACAACGAATATTGTAGCTCTTCCAGTTCCTCCTCCACATCCCACGCTTCTTGACACCTCCCTTCGACGGCTCAGGAATTACTGCTGTTTTGATAAAGTGGCAAATGCTAGAAAATTCCCACTTTCCCGACTGTCACCATCAAAACACTTTGTCATATTTTCTTCCTAAGGAACTCCTTTCATACAAAACCTTTAGCAGTCAATCGACCTGCTGAGGAGACAAAAAAGCTCTCCTCATCTAGCAAGCCTCATCTAGAAAGGAAGCTTTCGAGAAGTCACTATGGGCTGTTTCGCTTGAAGTGATCACCGATTTCTGTTTTGCTTGAGAATTTATTGTCTCCTTGAGTTTTTTCATTTAACAGTTCATCTCCTTCACACAACAGAGTCTGGGTTGGCTTTATTGGTCCTGCGGACGACTCCAGCATCCGTCCTTGTTGGATGAATGCAGCGCTAATGAAAAGCTTGCTACTGGAGGAGCTGTACGAGACGTTAGATTCCTTTCTCTTCAGCCATGCCCTGACAAATGTTCTAAACCCTTGCCCCACAAAAATGTAAAGCAGGGGGTCAAAGCAGCTGTTGGCCACTGCCAGGCACAGCGTAGCCACCACTGACTTGCGGAGAATGTTTTCCAGATCACAGTCAGTGTGGTGATGGACCAGGTAATACAAATGCACTGTTCTTTGCATGTGGTAGGGAAGGAAACAGATAAAAAACACGCACAGAACCAGCACAATCATGGCTATGTCCCTCTTGATTCGTCTTGACTGCCAACTAACCCCCATTAAGTACTTTATCATCAAAGAGTAGCAGATGAGAATGATGATAAAAGGAATAAGGAATCCAACAGTCAGTGCAAAGTAGTTCATCTTAGCAATGCGAGTCCAGCTCTTGGCAATCACAGGCTCAAAGCACTTGATTTTGCCATGGTGAGCTTCGCTCCCTGACAACAGGAAGGGTGCTGCAGCTACACCCACGAAGAGCCAGATTATAACACATGCTATGACGCACCGGCGGAAAGTGAAAATTCTTTGATGCCTCATGTGATGGACTGTGGACAAAAAACGAGATATGCTCAAGCAAGTCAGGAAAAATATACTGCAATACATGCTGACGTAGAAAGTGTAGGTGGACACTCGACACAGGAAATCCCTGAATGGCCAGTCTCCTTCTCTTAGATAATAGACAATCCTCAGGGGAAGGCTGAGCACAAAGAGGAGGTCAGCAATGGCGAGGTTCATCAGGTAGACTGTGCTGGAATTCTTACTCTTCGCAATGCGGTAGAACACAAACAGAGCCAGCATGTTTGACAGCAACCCAATGACGAATACACCGCTGTACACAGTGGAGTAGACCATGTATTTATAACCATGATTTTCTGGACATACAGTTCCATTCATAGTCATGTTTGTGATTGTAGAGTTCTTGTGCAGGACTTCGTTTGTTGTCATCATCTTTCTGTTGAGAACATCAACAATCCTTTGATTATTTACTAGCAATATGCAAGTTACTACTCATATTCAGCCTATTGAGTCAACTTGTTATGGCTCCAAGATACTCTCCAGAGGATTGAGCACCTTCTTGAGGTCACACTTCTCGTGCACTACTGAGGAAGGTGCTGCCCTCTCAGAAGTTTTATCCTTGGGTTGAGGTGTTCTACGACTTGCCCATTGCTGTAGCTGTATGGCTGCATCTTAACTTCTACACTGTACCGGTATGGCTAACAGCTAAGGATGATGGGAAAAGTGGCCCACTTCACAGGAACAGTAGCCACCTGTGCAAGGCAGTGTCAGATCCTGTTGATTAAACAGGCATCTGGTGATAATGTCTGCTCAAATTTTGTGGTTATCAAGATGACTAAGTTAAGGATAGAAAAGAGGACAATGGAACAGATGCATGTCATCTATGTGACCCTTGGGTAGATGAACCCAGAGTCACGAGGATCCTGGGCAGGGATATGTGCTGGAAGGTTGAAGAAAGCAATAAAAGTAAAGACATTAAAGACATTGAAAGCAATAACCTAGGAACAACTATTGCAGAAGCAGGACCCTGAGCTCATTGAAGAAGGACATAGCTAGCTTAGTGGCTAAAGACTGGTCAGCTACTCCCCACCAGTGTAGGTAATAACTAAGCCTCTGGCAGCTTTGTGTTGTAACCTGATCCAATTTTAAGTTTGGTGTTATACTGACTGGACGATAAATAAAGAAATAGATTGGAGTAACAGTACAGGCTGTAATCATTGTGACCACTGGTGTTGGTCCAGAGATGACAATGAACCACACTGCCCTCTCATGTAGGTGTGTAATGTCTTCACATTGCTACCTTGAAAAAAGGAGTGGGGGGAATTCTGCCAATATTTATCCAACAAGCACTGACACTAAATCAGATTATCCATCCATTGTCATGTTTGTGGGAACTATGAAAATTGGCTGCCTGGTTTTCTACATGACAACAGTGACTACACTTCAAAAGATACTGCTTTGCATGTGCAGCACTTTGGGACATCCTGTAAGATGTAACATCTCACCTTTCTCTATGTTATACGAGAAAGAATGATCTATGTTTTACATTGTGGCTTCTGAGATCACCCATGCAGATTAATCAATTACCGTTAATTGAAAGAATAATGTTGGACACAACATCGTGAGGAAGGTAAATACTGGAAATGGAATTATTCACATTGATGGCATTCAGTATCATGATTAAACAAGAAGCAATCATAAAGAATTACAAATTCAAAGCGTCCTTCACTCAACCTAAGAACAGCATATCCTACTGCTTCTTGCATTATAAAAACATATTTCCCAATTCTTCAGTAGACGTCACTGAGTGCATTGATATGTAATTACTGAGTGCATCGATATGCATCTGTTATATGTTAAAAAGAAGTGATTGAGAGAATATTCAAACCCTCTGGGACCTTGCATGCATCTATAAAAAATGACTCTAGTTTTTATTGATGCACTAGAGAAAGCATGCCATCTGGACACATCACAGCTTGGTATGCCACCTGCTCTGCCCAGGACCACAAGAAATTATAGAGATTTGTAAATGCAGCCCAGTCCATCACACAAACCAGCCTTCCCTCCATTGATTCCATCTACACTTCCTGCTGCCTCAGGAAGGCAGCCAACATCATCAAAGACCCCTCTCACCCCGGTTATACTCTCTTCCACCCTCTTCTGTCAAGCAGAATATCCAAAAGTTTGAAAACATACAAAAAGATTCAAGAAGAGCTTCTTCCTGTTGTCATCAGACTTATGAGCATACCCCTTATATATTCGAGTTGAGCTTTCTCTGTAGCTATAACGCTATATTCTGCATTCTGTTCTACTACCCTGATGTATTTACGTAAGGCATGGTTTGTCTGGGTATCATGAAAAACATATTTTTCGCTGTATCTCGGTACATGTAACAATAATAAATCAAGTCAAATCAAATGTCTGGCAGACAGGAAAACTCCATCTCATTAGTACAAGGTCGATCAGACCCAGACCTGGGGAGAAAGCGAGGACTGCAAATGCTGGAAATCAGAGTCGAGAGTGTGGCGCTGGAAAAACACAGCAGGTCAGGCAGCATCAAGGAGCGGGAGAGTTAACGTTTCGGGTATAAGCCCTTCATCAGGAATGAGGCTGTGGGCCAGTGGGGACCTTACCATTTATCTCTCAGACCCCTTGGCCTACAAGCCTCATTCCTGATGAAGGGCTTATGCCCGAAATGTCGATTCTCCTACTCCTTGGCTGCTGTCTTACCTGCTGTGCTTTTCCAGCACCACACTCTTGACTCTGATCTTGTGGATGAGAGCAAAATACTGCAAATGCTGGACATCTGTAGTCAACAGAGAGAATGCTGGAGAAATTCAGCAGGTTTGGCATCATCTGTGGAGAGAAAGAGGTAATATTGTGAGTCTGGTATGACTCTTCAAAACCAAGAAACAGTCATACCAGATTTGAAACATGAACTCTTTCCTTCCACAGATTCTGCCAGACTTGTTGAATTTGTCAGCATTCTTTGTGTTTGGCCCAGATCTATTCCACTTCCTGGTTCCAGGATGGAAAATGTGCCTAATTTCTTACTCCAACTGTGGGAGAAACGGTTGGGCTAAATAAAGATATGCAAGAGAACAGGCACTCCAAATAATGAGGGATTGGAAACACTCTATTGTTTTTATTCATTCACATGATGAGGGCATCGCTGGCAGTCGAATATTTATTGCCCATTCCTAATTGCCCAGAGGCAGCACGGTGGCACAGTGGTTAGCACTGCTGCCTCACAGCGCCAGGGACCTGGGTTCAATTCCCCCCTCAGGCAAAGTTAAAAATCACACAACACCAGGTTATAGTCCAACAGGTTTAATTGGAAGCACACTAGCTTTCGAAGCGACGCTCCTTCATCAGGTGATAGTGATGAAGGAGCGTCGCTCCGAAAGCTAGTGTGCTTCCAATTAAACCTGTTGAACTATAACCTGGTGTTGTGTGATTTTTAACTTTGTACACCCCAGTCCAACACCGGCATCTCCGAATCATGACCCCTCAGGCACATTCTCCTCGTGTCTGCATGGGTTTCCTCCGGGTGCTCCAGTTTCCTCCCACAGTCCAAAAATGTGCAGGTTAGGTGAATTGGCCACGCAAAATTGCCCATAGTGTTAGATGAAGGGGTAAATGTTGAGGAGTGGGTCTGGGTGGGTTGCTCTTCGGAGGGTCGGTGTGGACTTGTTGGGCCGAAGGGCCTGCTTCCACACTGTAAATAATCTAATCCAGGGCAGTGAAGAGTCAATCACATTGCTGTAGGTGTGGAGTCACAAGTAAGTCTGACCAGGTAAGGATGTCCTTCCTTAAAGGACATCAGTGAACCAGATGGGTTTTCCCAATCATCGACAATGGATTCATGGTCATCATTAGACTCTTAAATTCCAGACTCTTATTGAATTCAAATTCCATCATCCCTGATGGCAGGATTTGATCACAGGTCCCCTGAATATTAACTGGGGTTTCTGGATAAACAGTCCGGCAATAATACCACTTGGCTGTAGAGTTCCAGTCAAAGCAGATTTGAATATGAAGAAAAGAAGCTAGGAAAGGGAGTGAAAGGACAAGGAATGGTAATTGGAATTAAAAAGAAGGGAAATGGAAACAAGAAAGCTGGGTCCAGAGATTCAATAGAGAGAGAAAGAAAATGAATTTAAGCCTGGATTAACAAAAGGAGACCTCAAAGCAGGGAGGGCACTGAGGGGGGTCATCCAATTCATAAAATCCAGGAGGGAAATAATTAAGTTTGTGCAGGCACCATCAAAATTTGAGGAAAGGGATGTAGCAGCATTCTTCCTTTTTTTTTTCAGAAAATCGTGAAAAATGCGAAGTGGTTAAAGGTAAATGAAACAATGTCCAGGCAGAGAAATCAGTGTTTTGTTTGAAACAAGGAATAAAATATTTGAATCTGAAGCCCTAATTGAGGAACGTGGAATGCATAACCCTACCGTGAAAAAAGGTCAACAAATATTTGTCCAGTTTTAAGAATGGGAAATGAGTGCTCAGTGTCTGATAGCAGATTTATCTTTACCATCAGGTGTAAATTTTGATTGCGCTGCTCAGGAAGTGGTAATTTTGTTGAAAATCCAGAAGAACAAAGAAGTGCAGGGAACCTCCTCGCAATTAAATGTTCTGGAGCTACACAGAAAACAGGCTGTAGTAGACCTGGTATTGTATAGTAAAATGGAATAATAATCTTATAATGAAGGTTCCTCTTAGGTGGTAATGACTATGATGTGATTTAATCTTACATTCAGTTTTGGGGGGGAAAGAATGGGTCCAAGGCTATTTTAAATAATTAAAGAGAGGGAATTCTACAAGCTCTAAGGTGCAGAGGCTCTGGGTGACTTCATGCATCACAAAAGGTTTGAAAGACCACATCTGGAGTAATCCGCATAGTATTAGTCACCTTATTTGAGGAAGGAGGTAAATACATTGGGGACATTTCAGAAAGCATTTACCAGACTAATACCTGGAATAAAAGGTAGTCTTATGAGACTGAGTAGACAAAATAAAATCTAAAGAAGGGTCACTGAACCCGAAACATTAACTCTGCTTTCTCATCACTGATGCTGCCAGACCTGCTGCGTTTCTCCAGCAAGTTCTGATTTTGTTTTGTACTGGCTAGACTTGTACTTGCTTGAGTTTAGAGGAGAAAAAGACAACTTGATTGAATCATATGAGGTTCTGAGGGGGGTCACTGTTTAAAACAGAAATGAGGCAATTTCTTTTTTTTCTCAGAGTCTCTCATGAGCCTTTAGAACTCTCTTTTTAAGGTTGAGGTTAAATTCTTTTTAAGCAAGAGGTTTAAAGGTGTTGTGGACAACCAAGAAGGTTACCTCAGAGTACAACGGGATCTTGTTCAGATGGGCCAATGAGCTGAGGAGTGATAGATGGAGTTTAATTTAGATAAATGCGAGGCGAAAAACAAATCTTAGCCGGACTTATACACTTAATAGTAAGGTGCTAGGAAGTGTTGCTGAACAAAGAGACCTTGGAGTGCAGGTTCATAGTTCATTGAACACAGAATCACAGGTAGATAGAATAGTGAAGAAGATGTTTGGTATGCTTTCCTTTATTGGTCAGAGTATTGAGTACAGGAGTTGGGATGTCATGTTGCAGCTGTAGAGAAAGTTGGTTAGACCACTTTTGGAATATTGCGTACAATTTTGGTGTCTTTCCTGTTGGATGGATGTTGTTAAACTTGTAAGGTTTCAGAAAATATTTACAAGGATGTTGCCAGGGTTGGAGGATTTGAGCTATAAGGAGAGGCTAAACAGGCTGGGGCTGTTTTCCCTGGAGAGTTGGAGGATGAGGGGTGACCTTATAGAGGTTTACAAAATTATGAGGGGCATGGATGGGGTAAATAGGCAAAGTCTTTTCCATGGGATCAGGGAGTCCAGAACTAGAGGGCATAGGTTTAGGGTGAGAGGGGAAAGATATAAAAGGGACATAAGGGGCAACTTTTTCACGCAGAGGGTGGTACATGTATGGAATGAGCAACCAGAGGATGTGGTGGAGGCTGGTACAATTGCAACATTTAAAAGGCATCTGGATGGATATATGAATAGGAAGGGTTTAGAAGGATATGGGCCAAGTGCTGGCAGGTGGGACTAGATTAGGTTGGGATATCTGGTTGGCATGGACAGGTTGGACCAGAGGTTCTGTTTCCGTGCTGTACATTTCTCTGACTCTATGACTCTAGTTGGTTCCAGGGACTGAATTGCCTATTCCTGCTCTAATTTCCTGATTTGGAAAAAGTTAACATTGAAATTGTATCATCAGTAGTACAATCTGAGCCATAATAGCTCACTGAGTTTACAAAGAAATCTCCTCCCCATTCTTTTGCCAACTACCATAAATCTACATCACCACTAGGACAAATTATTTGGCCATATTCACCTTCCTGTTTGTGGGAGTTTGCTGTACGAAAGTTCATCTGTCGAGGTTCCTAAAGTGTGGCAGTGACCCTACTTCAAATCAGCTGATTAATTGGAATGATTTGGAGATGCCAGTGGTGGACTGGGGTGGACAAAGTTCAAAATCACACAACACCAGGTTACAGTCAAACAGGTTTATTTGGAAGCACTAGCTTTTGGAGCACAACTTCTTCATCATCTGGTGTGGATTATATGATGTTATATGCCACAACCACCTGATCTTATATGCCACAACCACCTGATGAAGGAGCAGTGCTCCAAAAGCTAGTGCTTTCAAATAAACGCGTTGGACTGTAACCTGGTGTTGTGTGATTTTTAAAATTAATTGTAAAATGGTTATAGAGATCTTGAAATCATGAAAAGTGCTCTTCATGCAGGTTCTGTAGCCCTATATAATACTGCAGCCAGGAGAGTTGTTAGCAATTAGAGACATGGAGCTATACAGCATGGAAGCAGACCTTTTGGTCCAAATCATCCATGCTAACCGGATATCCCAAATTAATCTAATCTAATCTAGTTTGCCAGCATTTGGCCCATATCCCTCTAAGCCCCTCCTATTCATATACCCATCCAGATGCCTTTTAAATGTTGTAATTGTGCCAGCCTCCACCACTTCCTCTGGTAGCTCATTCTGTACACTCACCACCCTCTGCATGAAAACGTTGTCCCTTAGGTCCCCTTTTATATCTTTTCCCTCACATTCAACCTTTGCACTGTTGTTTTGGACTCCCTTACCATTTGGAAAATACCTTATCTATTCAAAGTTTGGGTGAAGATTTGTAGCTCGGGTGCTCATTGTTGTGGTTCTGTTCGCCGAGCTGGAAATTTTTGTTGCAAATGTTTCGTCCCCTGTCTAGGTGACATCCTCAGTGCTTGGGAGCCTCCTGTGAAGCGCTTCTGTGGTGTTTCCTCCGGCATTTATAGTCACCTAGACAGGGGACGAAACGTTTGCAACAAAAACTTCCAGCTCGGCAAACAGAACCACAGCATCCTATCCTTAATCCTGTACTCAGCTTTCAAATTCGACCTTCCAAAATGCAACACCTCACATTTATCCAGGTTGAACTCCATCTGCCACCTCTCAGCCCATCTCTGCATCCTGTCAATGTCTCGCTGCAGCCTACAACTGCCCTCTATACTGTCAACAACACCTCCAACCTTTGTATCATCTGCAATCCTCGTGGTCGCAGTAGTCTGGCTGTCATTTCAGAGATGTTCTTGATGTCTGGTAGTGTGGCTAGTCCTTTGGGTTGCGGCATGTCCTCGTTCTGTTGTCTTTCCCTTAGGCATCTTTTGATGAAATTGCGCGGGTATCTGTTTTTGGCGAATACCTTGTATAGGTGTTCCTCTTCCTCTTTTTGCAGTTCTGGTGTGCTGCAGTGTGTTGTGGCCCTTTTGAATAGTGTCTTGATGCAACTTCGTTTGTGTGTGTTGGGGTGGTTGCTTTCATAGTTCAGGACTTGGTGTGTGTAGTGTACAAAATCCCATGCAAGGACTGCACAAAACACTATATAGGACAAACAGGAAGACAGCTAACGATCCGCATCCATGAACATCAACAGCCATGAAACGACACGACCAGCTATCCCTAGTAGCCACACACGCAGACGACAAGCAACATGAATTCGACTGGGACAACACTACCATTATAGGGCAAGCCAAACAAAGAACAGCCAGGGAATTCCTAAAAGCATGGCACTCATCCACAAACTCCACCGACAAACACATAGACCTGGACCCAATATACCGGCCACTACAGCAGACAGCTGAAACTGACAACCGGAAGCGACAGGGACTGGCCACTATAAATGCCGGAGGAAACACCACAGAAGCGCTTCACAGGAGGCTCCCAAGCACTGAGGATGTCACCTAGACAGGGGACGAAACATTTGCAACAAAAATTTCCAGCTCGGCGAACAGAACCACAACACCTTATCTATTTTCCCTATCCATGCCCCTCACGATTGTATAAACCTCTATAAGGTCATCCCTCAGCCTCCGATGCTCCAGGGAAAGAAGTCCCAGCCAAGTCAACCTCTCCCTATAGCTCAAAGCCTCCAACACCGGCAACATTCTTGCAAAATATTTTCTGAACCCTTACAAGTTTAACAACATCTTTGCTACAGCAGGAACACCAGAACTGAGCGCAGTATTCCACAAGTGGCCTAAACAATGTCATGCACATGCACTGACCAATAAAAGCAAGTGTACCAAATGCCTTCTTCAATATCATGTCTACTTGTGACTCCAGCTTTATAGGTGGCACGTTAATTAAGCCTTATCCTCTGGTTAGAGTACAGCAAGATTATAAGAATTTGAAATCATTTTTAAACCCATATGGCTATATGTATTGCATCCAAATATTGAACTCAAACCTGTAATGCGGGAAACATTTGAAACTGCTTGCAACTAATCTGCTGCAATTGCATTAATTAGCAATGTCAGCCTATTTCAGCTTGAGAAGGTCACAGTGAACTGTTTTCTTGAATCACTGCAAATGTGTGTTGCAGCTACACTCTCTGAGTACAGGAGGATTCTAGCATGTCGACCTCGAGCAACAGTGAAGGAACAGCGATATAATTCCAGATGTGTATGACTTGGAGACAGTGATCTTCCCAAGTTTCCTGGTCCTTGCAGGTAGAGGTCACAGTTTTGGGAGGT
This sequence comes from Chiloscyllium plagiosum, assembly GCF_004010195.1. Taxonomy (NCBI): domain Eukaryota; kingdom Metazoa; phylum Chordata; class Chondrichthyes; order Orectolobiformes; family Hemiscylliidae; genus Chiloscyllium; species Chiloscyllium plagiosum. Next base: position 53,041 of record NW_025215192.1, on the reverse strand, counting down.
TCTGAAGCAGGCTACATCCTGAACATTTGTTTTTACCAGGACCCAGGATTGAGACACTCCATATCTTACTCAGACTTCCCTTTGGCAAACAACCAACAGGCTCCCAACAAACCAGGTTTGGCATCATTTTAACCACAGATCTCCTGATTCAACCTGCTTTAGACCACCTCCTAGTCCTTTCAGCTCTTCTCCTCACCGTTTTTGGTCTGTTGATCAGACCTCTCAATGTAAAACATCAACAGCATGGACAAAGTCGAAAGTCACGTGACACCAGGTTGGAGTCCGACAAGTTTATTTGAAATCACAATCTTTCACCTGACGAAGGAGCAGCGCTCTGAAAGCTTGTGATTTCAAATAAACCTGTTGCGATTATAACCTGGTGTTGTGTGACTTCTGACTTTGCCCACGCCACTTCAACACCAGCATCTCCACATCAACAATGTGATCTAAACTCGGGGACTGCTAATGTTGAGCCTGGAACAATATTTAGCAGCACGCAAAGCTATTTAAATGGAAGCTTATCCTTCACAAAATTATGATAACCATTATCTCAATGAAAATGGACAGTACATTATGACAACATACCTGACAATACCAGCTAGTCATCTATTATTCATATTGTGATTTCAACACCAATGTAAAATTGAGTAAAGAACATTCCAGGACATTCCAGAATGTTGAGAAATATTGAGTTTAGGAAATACTGTAAAGTTAATTTGAACAGTGACACAATAGACTGTTTCTAATGATGGGAAATGTGAGACACTGATTTAAAATAAATTAGCAAACTAATCAAAGGAGGGATGTGGAGTTTTTTGGGTAGTGTATTGTTATAATCTAGAAGATGTTGTCTGAAAGGATAGCGGAAACAAATACATTAGCAACAATCGAGACAGTCTTAGAAAATATTTGAAAAAGCAAAATTTTCAGGGCCTTTGGAAGAAAACAGGAGAAAATTGGATAAACCTTTCAAAGAGTTAGCACAATTATGATGGGCCAAATGTTCTCCTTCAATGCTATAAAATTAATTAATTCTGAAATTTGTGACAGCCACCTGGCATTCAAACAAATTAGTCTGCAATTTACATATAAAATTAAGGTGTTAAGAGTTCAAAAGAGAAGCATACTTAGCATTATGGCATTTTCAACACAGCATAAAAGTCATCACTCACATTTCATAGAGTTTCGATTCACTTGAAGACTATATGTTGGACAGCTACTGACTGTCATCTACTCTCTTGCGCGAACTTGATTACAGCACTACTTCCACCCCAGCACTCTTGAGCTGCTATTTATCTGAGTAAGAGCAGTGTGGTCAACAGTTCAGTCCCACCCACACACTTCAACAACACACAGCAACTGTTTCCAGGGGACACTGTATCAGCCATGCCATATGTGACAGGGAACCAGAACAGAAACAAAGTAGTGAATAGATAAACATAAGATTAACACCCGGACATATGAAAATTCAGAGTTTTATGCAAGAAGCTCAAACTGATCAATGTCCGGTGCTAACCAGACAGGTTGGTTTCTTGATCAATGGTGTCAATTTGGAGCTAATCCTGTAGATATCACACAGGAATATCTACACATGGGAATAAAATACTGCTTAATTTTGACTAAAATATACCTGCTAAATTTTAAAAAGGGAGAAAGGTTCCAAATAAGACAGTCACTGAGAAAATTTCACAACAGTTGTGGAGAAAGAATGCTTGCTTTTCACAGACATTTTAAGCTTTGTTTCGTTCTCTTTACCCTAATAAGGAAGATTTGATGACAACAAATCTTTTGGCTTTCCTGTTTGCAGTTCAAGTTCTGCTTTCTAATTTCCCTGTGCCTTTCTTTCTTGCCTTTCATCCAGCATAGGCCTTGAGTTTTTGATATGTGAAGCGAGTGGATTTTTGATTTAAGTGTTGGCCATGATTCAGTGAATTGTTGGCTCAAACAGGACATGAGCACAGAAACCCGAGCTGTTGCACCACACATTCCATCCCCCCACCACCATCCCCCCACCACCCACCACCATCCCCCAGTGTGACGAAAGGAGCGTTGTGCTATCAGAGGCTCTGTCTACAAATAATGCAATAAACACATACAAAAATTCCCAAGACTTGTTCTGAAAAGGGGAGTGGGGCATTTTCCCTCTTCACTATTTATCTCTGAGTCAATATCATTAAAAATCAGATTGTGTGCTCATTACCAAACACGCATGTTTATGGGATCCTGCAGAGCACAAATTAACAGCTGTATTTCAAGCCTATAATAGTGACTACACTTCAGAAGTAATGTGTTGGCTATTGAGTGTTTTAGGACATGATGGTGTTGGGAAAGGCAGCATATAAATTCAGGTTTTCGTTTATATGCAGAAAGCTATCTGTTCTCCACACTGTTAACATATTTATGTTAAGCAACTTAGTTCCCCATATGACTTGGAGTTAGAGGCCATTCAGATAAACGAGTTCAGTATGCATTATTATCCCTTGAAGCATCTTTCAGATTGCATGTGCTAAAGCTTCCATTTTTTTTTGGTTAAGTGTCACTTTCGTTGAGTTTCATAAAGAGTTTTCCCCTGCAAGGCCTAGTGGTTTTGCTCATTCAGTCATCCCAAACTCACCCCTCATTCTGCCCCCGGTCTCCTCTCATGTTTAATACTAGCCCAATTCTACCACTCACCCTGCCCTGAAAGAGCATACCATTGCTGGGATATCTCAGACCAGACCCCTGCCTCTGGTACTTGTGCCATCTTTCAAAGGTCATTGTGCGCATGGTCAAGTGCTGTTAGTCCAGAGATGTCCTGTATGGTTTGTAGCATTTGCCCGAGATGTGACAGAAAAGAGAAATTTCTGGTACGCTCCCACCCCTCCTCCCCACAGACTTTGCAGATGGGTCCTGGTGGATAAATTGCTACAGAACAGGGACATCTATCAGGACCAACAGTTGAGGTCAGATTGTAAAAACCAGCCAGACTTCTCCAAAGATGCCACCTGGGTCATTGCAGTCTCTGTAATCGGGAATTTTCAATGACTTTCTCCGTTCTGCCAGAGCAAGAGCCACCATGTTTTCTTTACCACCTCACACTCCCTATGTCTCCACTCCTGCATTTACCTCTTACAAAGGTTCCAACCTTCGCACGACTACATGTGACATCTTCCCTCACTCGCTCTCACCCAGCCCAAAGCCCTCTCTCCTCCCCTGAATGACTGAGCAACTCACTTGGGGCACCTCATCATCAACTTTCCCGCACCAGAAAAATCACTCACAGGTGGGCGGCACGGTGGCACAGTGGTTAGCACTGCTGCCTCACAGCGCCAGAGACCCGGGTTCAATTCCCGCCTCAGGCGACTGACTGTGTGGAGTTTGCACGTTCTCCCCGTGTCTGCGTGGGTTTCCTCCGGGTGCTCTGGTTTCCTCCCACAGTCCAAAGATGTGCAGGTCAGGTGAATTGGCCATGCTAAATTGCCCGTAGTGTTAGGTAAGGGGTAAATGTAGGGGTATGGGTGGGTTGCGTTTCGGCGGGGCGGTGTGGACTTGTTGGGCCGAAGGGCCTGTTTCCACACTGTAAGTAATCTAATCTAATCTAATCTAGGTGTGGCTAACATCACTTTCAGTTCACCCAATTCCTCCCCTTTTTCACATTCCCAGGGAAAACAGCCCACATTAGGGCAAAAGGAGCTACAGCAGATGCTGTGCTGCCTGAAATTTGACTCCGCATGTCCAATAAGGAGAGCATCCCAACCCTGACTGTCCCGAGTGGCCAACTGACTGTATCCAAGCATCTGGGCTGATATCGAACTCTGCACTTGACTGACTGTAATGATACCCCCTAACTGAAGGTTGACTGCCTTGATTTCACTGAGAACTGCTGATGATCATGACTGGCTTAGTGTCTGTGCCAAATGGCAAGGCTTGTTCAAAACTATGTAACATTTAGAGCCATAGAGTCGTAGAGATGTACAGCATGGAAACAGACCCTTCGATCCAACCTGTTCATGCTGGCCAGATATCCCAACACAATCTAGTCCCACCTGCGAGCACCAGGCCCATTTTCCTTCAAACCCTTCCTATTCATAGACCCATCCAAATGCCTTTTAAATATTGCAGTTGTACCAGCCTCCACCACTTCCTCTGGCAGCTCATTTCTCTGTGTGGAAAAGTCTGGCCCTCAGGTCTCTTTTATATCTTTCCCCTCTCATCCTAAACGTATGCCCTCTAGTTCTGGACTCCCCGACCCCAGACTTTGTCTATTTACCCTATCCATGCCCCTCATAATTTTGTAAACCTCTATAAG
>NW_025215192.1:34556-48235 GCF_004010195.1 Chiloscyllium plagiosum | reverse complement strand
AGCCAGTTCTGTATCCAAATGGCTAGTTCTCCCTGTATTCCGTGAGATCTAAACTTGCTAATCAGTCTCCCATGGGGAACCTTGTCGAACGCCTTACTGAAGTCCATATAGATCACATTTACTGCTCTGCCCTCATCAACCTTCTTTGTTACTTCTTCAAAAAACTCAATCAAGTTTGTGAGACGTGATTTCCCATGCACAAAGTCATGCTGACTATTCCTAATGAGTCCTTGCCTTTCCAAATACATGTACACCCTGTCCCTCAGGATTCCCTCCAACAACTTACCCACCACTGAGGTCAGGCTCATCGGTCTATAGTTCCCTGGTTTGTCTTTACCGCTCTTCTTAAATAGTGGCACCACGTTTGCCAACCTCCAGTCTTCCGGCACCTCACCTGTGACTATCGATGATACAAATATCTCAGCAAGAGGCCCAGCAATCACTTCTCTAGCTTCCTACCGAGTTCTCAGGTACACCTGATCAAGTCCTGGGGATTTATCCACCTTTAACCATTTCAAGACATCCAGCACTTCCTCCTCTGTAATCTGGACATTTTGCAAGATGTCACCATCTATTTCCCTACAGTCTATATCTTCCTTATCCTTTTCAACAGTAAATACTGATGCCAAATATTCATTTAGTATCTCCCCCATTGTCTGTGCCTCCACAAAAAGGCCACCTTGCTGATCTTTGAAGGGATTAGAGTGGTGCTGGAAAATCACAGCAGTTCAGGCAGCATCCGAGGAGCAGGAAAATCGACTATATTCCTGATGAAGGGCTTTTGCCCGAAACATTGATTTTCCTGCTCCTCGGATGCTGCCTGAACTGCTGTGCTTTTCCAGCACCACTCTAATCCAGAATCTGGTTTCCAGCATCTGCAGTCATTGTTTTTACCTGGATGATCTGTGAGGGACACTATTCTCTCCCTAGTTACTTTCTTGTCCTTAATATATTTTTAAAAACCCTTTGGATTCTCCTTAATTCTATTTGCCAATGCTATTTCATGTCCCCTTTTTGCCCTCCTGATTTCCCTCTTAAGTATACTCCTACTTCCTTTATACCCTTCTAAGGATTCACTCGATCTATCCTGTCTATACCTGACATATGCTTCCTTCTTTTTCTTAACCAAACCCTCAATTTCTTTAGTCATCCAGCATTCCCCATACCTACCAGCCTTCCCTTTCACCCTGACAGGAATATACTTTCTCTGGATTCTTGTTATCTCATTTCTGAAGGCTTCCCATTTTCCAGCCGTCCCTTTACCTGAGAACATCTGCTTCCAATCAGCTTTCAAACGTTCTTGCCTACTACCGTCAAAATTGGCCTTTCTCCAATTTAGAACTTCAACTTTTAGATCTGGTCTATCCTTTTCCATCATTATTTTAAAACGAATAGAAATTATGGTCGCTGACCCCAAAGTGCTCCCCCACTGACACCTCAGTCCCCTGCCCTGCCTTATTTCCCAAGAGTAGGTCAGGTTTTGCACCTTCTGTAGTATGTACATTTGCATATTGAATCAGAAAATTGTCTTGTACGCACTTAAGAAATTCCTCTCCATCTAAACCTTTAACACTATCGCAGTCCCAGTCGATGTTTGGAAAATCCCTTACCATAACTACCCTATTATTCTTACGATAACTTAGATCTCCTTACAAGTTTGTTTCTCAATTTCCCTCTGACTATTAGAGGGGCTATAATACAATCCCAATAAGGTTATCATCCCTTTCTTACTTCTCAGTTCCACCCAAATAACTTCCCTGGATGTATTTCCGGGAATATCCTCCCTCAGCACAACTGTAATGCTATCCCTTATCAAAAATGCCACTCCCCCTCCTCTCTTGCCTCCCTTTCTATCCTTCCTGTAGCATTTGTATCCTGGAACATTAAGCTGCCAGTCCTGCCCATCTCTGAGCCATGTTTCTGTAATTGCTATGATATCCCAGTCCCATGTTCCTATCCATGCCCTGAGTTCATCTGCCTTCCCAGTTAGGCCCCTTGCATTAAAATAAATGCAGTTTAATTTATTCGTCCTACCTTGTCCCTGCCTACACTAACTGTTAGAAAGATTAGACATGAGGGGCACTGCTAATTCATACAGAGTGGGTCATGTGTGAAGTGAACTGCCAGAGAATGGGGTGGATACAGTTATAACATTTAAAAGACATTTGGATAAGTACTTAACATGAAAGGTTTGGAGGGATATGGGCCAAATGCAGGCAGCTGAGACTGGTTGAGTTGAGGAACCTGGTCAACATGGACAGGTTGAACCGTTTGGATCAAAGGGTCTGTTTCCATTCTGTATCACTCTATGACTAGTCCAAAACTAGAGGGCTTTGTTGTGAAGTTGGGTAGAGTATTTGTGGATTGGAAGGCAGGATGTTAGAATTCGATGTTTGTAAAATGATAGGGTGGAAGAATGCATGGTCCCTTTAAAAATGATGTGTTTCTACCCCCTCTGTTTAGAGATTTAAACATGAATGTCTGTGGCCATCAGCTTACCCATTGGCAGGTACTCAAACTGAAATATTCTTATCAAAAGGCTATACTGTTAGCAGGTGAAGCAGAATTTTTACCAAGACACCAGATTTTTAAATTTAGCCAATTAATTTAAATCAGCCTTTCAAGACTAAGGACCAATGCAATTTAAATCTGATGGTTTTGACAATCTAGAACAAATCCGATTGTAAAGAAATTAATAAGTCATCAAATATATAAAGGAAGGTTCCTCCAACTCTATTTTGATTTAATCCCTGCCCTCCCCTTCACTGTTTGATCATGCAGCATTGCCCTTTGATGTGAAGGCCACTTGGGTGTTTCATTTCTTCCTGGTGGTGGAAACTGAATAAAGATTCATCCACCTTGTGTCTTTCACTGTGTCTCACACAAAGAAAAAAAAGAACAGGAGTTCAAACATGCTCTTTACTCTGAGAAAAGAAAAAGAGAGAAAAATATAAACAAGTGTGTCAGACATCCTGTGCACTAAGAGAGCTGGTTTCGAGGGAGCTGGATCAGTGTCAAGGATTCTCCATGTGTAAATAAAGAGTAACTTGATGATGGGATACTAGCCTTTGTGGAATGATTTCAGTGATGATGCGAGAAAAGCATACTCTTGAAGAGATCTGCTCACAACTGTTGTTTATGAGTTGGGGGTAAGCATTTCTGGCATTAAGAAGCAAAAAAAAGAGAAAAAAATATAAATGAAGGTTGGTGGAGACCAAGGTGCCACCTGAAGAGATTAGCTCTCTCAGCTCTCAGAGTTACCATCATCTGACTAAAGGTACAGCCGCACTCTTAGCTAATATTCCTGACTCAAGAATTCGAAGAAGGTGTTCCTGAAAGAAGTTCAGCAGAGAGCGCAAGGAGCATTCTGGAAGATGGATCCTGGCTGTAATTTAGAAAGACTTAATTCTAATTTTTATATTTTGCTTTCTATAAGGAGGACTTGTATTTATTGAAACAGCATACCATTCGAATTTTGTTTAGTCAGCAATATTTAGATATTAGAGGGGAATTGTCCGGTTTGTTGGCGGTTCTGTTAATGCGTTCACTTTTGGAGTTAGGTAAATATTTGTTGATTATAGATTGAGTGATAGGAGTTAATTTCACTTCGCCACTCCTTTATAACAGACTGAGGGTGAGAGATAGGTTTTTTTGACATTTCTATTTTTGACACTTCGTTTAACAGATTACGAGGTGAGGCAAGCCTCTTGGGGGTTTTGGTTATTGGAGGGTGGTCAACCTCCGCTTCATAACAGCATAGGTTTAGATGAGATAGGAAAGATTTAAAGGAACCTAAGGGAAACTTTTTCACCCAGAGGTTGGTGCGTATATGGAATGAGCTGCCCGAGGCATTGGTGGATGCTGGTACAATTACAGCATTTAAAAGGCATCTGGATGGGTATATGAATAGGAAGGGTTTGGAGGGATATGGGCCAAGTGCTGGCAAATAGGACTAGATTTGTTTAGGATAACTAGTCAGCATGGATGAGTTGGACTGAAGGGTCTATTTCTGTGCTGTACATCTCTATGACTCTATGACTCTAAGACAAAGTGAGCCTGGCAGCTTTGGCTGAGCGGGTAAAACACTAAAAGTCAAGTCAAGGTACAGTGACCATTTTTTATTTTTCATGTATGGGATATGGGCATCACTTACTGCCCATCCCTAATTGCCCAGAAGACAGTTAAGTGTCAACCATATTGCTGTGGGTCTGGAGTTACATGTAGGGTAGGCCAGATAGGGATGATAGTTTTCCTTTCCTAAAGGGCATTAGTGAATCAGATGGATTTTTGCGACAATTGACAATAGTGTCATAGACATCACAAGATCCTTAACGTCGGATATTTATTCAACTCAATCTTCACCATTTGCCATGGCTGAATTTGAATCTGGGTTTCTAGGATATTGCGATGGTCTGTGGATTAATAGTCTAGTGATAATACCACTAGGCCATTACCTCCCTTGGTAGGCTGAAAGTAAGTGAGCTCGAGCGGAGCGAGTGACCAGCTCTGAGTTGCAGCCTGGTTCGATCAGTGAGTGAGATGTGTGTGCATCTGGGCAGAGTGCCCTAACAGCAGCATGACAACTTGAGGTGCTGAGATGCCCTGGAGTGCAGCGTTAAAAATGTATGTGGATTGGAGAGGTGCCATGAGGGCCCTGAGAGGTTGGCAGGTGTTGAATGCCAGTGTTCATGGACGGGGGGGTGGAGAATGTCTCAGACGTTCTGGACGCTGTTGCCCAGCTATCCAAGATAGCAGCCTGGATGAGCAAGCAGCAAGCTGAATTCAGCAATAATTTTCATGCTGGGAATTATTGATGGCTAGTCCGTACAGCAAGTGGTGCGATAGGATGCCACATTTTCATGAGGTGTGATTTGCAGTTAGCAATGCCAGCAACAAGCCATAAGCCCAATAATAGGCAACCCACCACTCCCTTCAGAGAGTCTCCACCTGACAAAAAGGGAACAGGTTTAAGGTGAGAGGGGAATGATTTGAGAGGGACCTATAGGGCAACTTCTTCACACAGAGGGTGGTGCGTGTATGGAATGAGCTGCCAGAGGAAGTGGTGGAGGCTGTTACAATTACAACATTTAAAAGGCATCTGGATGGGTAGGATGACTTTAGAGGGATATGGGCCAAATACTGGCAAATGGGACGAGATTAATTTAGGATATCTGGTCGGCATGGACGAGTTGGACCAAAAGGTTTGTTTTTGTGCTGTACATTTGTATGACTCTGTAATTCTCTTTGAAAATGTAACGAGTTGCTCCCAATGACTAGAAAGGGCTCAGCTAAGGTCTACCAGATTTCTCACCTGTAGCCCACAGTATTCAAGTCTCTATAAAATTCAGCTCCTTGTATAATTAAGGATCCATAAATTGGAAATAGTTCCTGTTATGCTAGTGCAACAGAACAAGATGGCACAAATTAAAACTTTTAAAGCATGTAGTTTGGAACAAGTAATGAAGGATGTTTCTTTCGATAAAATTTCTTTATAGGTTTCTTTATGGTGAAAACGTATTGCCTATTAGCTTTACAAGCTATCTTTTTTTCCCCTTGTGATCTATTTTCTCATTGACTTGTTAGTTTTTTGATCTTGTGTAAATAACTATCAAGTGCTTATAGTTTATGTCATCACTAAACCTGCCCTTTGATCTGTGAAATATATGGCTACTTTAATGTTTACCATTTCTCTGTAAACCTTTCTTTGATTTGGAGAAATGGCCTGTAATGAACCTTGTCATTTGCATAACTATTATTTGAGAAAATTTCATTTAAATCCATGTGAGAAATGCTGAGATTTATGTGGTAATTTGGATGTAAAATACAGCATAGCACTATTTTAAATAAAAGTAGTTGAGTCTTTCCCAGTACCCTGTCCAATATATTATCATTTAATGCAAATCTTAGAAACAATACTCTTATAATTTTTTCCATTGCTGCCTATGGAAGTGTGGTTGGCTGCTGGTTTTCTTACTCTACATCAATGAGGACACTTCAAAGGTGCTTTGTTACTTTGAAATTAGTTACTTGACGTTTACAATTAGGCTGTCATACATCACTTCCTAATGATGAAATTTGTGAAGTTACAGTTTACTCACTACGTCGCATTTCTGAGCAGTGAAAATATTTCAAAATATTTCATAGCCGTCCTATTTTGTTTTTGGCTGAGCAACAGGATATTACAAAAGCATCGAATGTGGTTCAACGCCCTCATAAATGCGTCAACATATTCCAAAATATTGAAACAGTGCAGTGCAATTACTGTGCTGTGGTCAGTTTGATTTGAGTGCCTTTACCCGATGTGTTTTGGTTTCCTCACGTTTTTTGACCTTCATTCACTACAGGATTAGGCACTGACTCAGTGATGGTACAACTGGTTAATTATCCCACGGCAATGTCATTAAAATGAAAATGCAGGAAGTTTCAAACAGGAATGCAAGCCAATTCCAGTTAGGAGCTGAGTGTAGAGAACAGGAAACAGCTCTTGAGTTTTTACAGGTTATTAGCATGAATAGCATAATGTAATTACAGACGTATCCTTGGCAACAACTAGATGAAAAAAGCGTCTTTCCAAACATAGACTGGGGCTGCCGCAGTGTTAAGGGGTTAGATGGAAAGGAATTTGTTAACTGTGTCCAAGAACATTTTCTGATTCAGTATGTGGATGTACCTACTAGAGAAGGTGCAAAACCTGACTTACTCGTAGGAAATAAGGCAGGACAAGTGACTGACGTGTCATTGGGGGAGTACTTTGGAGCCAGCAACCATAATTCTATTAGTTTTAATATAGTGATAGAAAATTATAGACTGGATCTAAAATGACAATTTAGCATGCAGGAAGTATGTGAGGAGGGATAGACAGTTGACAGGGCAAAGTTGCAGTCAGTGTGATGGGTTAAAGTTTGTCTATGTTAATGCAATAAGTATCAGGAATAAGGATGAACTTAAAGCATAGATCAGTGCTTGGAACTATGATGTTGTGGCCATTACGGAGACTTGGATACTACAGAGGGCAGGAATAGTTGTTGGATGTTCCAGAGTTTAGATGTTTCAAAAGGAATAGAGGGGGACATAGAAGAGGTGTGGAAGTGGCATGGTTAATCAAGGACAGTATTACAGCTTCAGAAAGAGAGATTGTCAAGGAGGCTTTGTCAACAGAGCCAGTATGGGTGGAAGTCAGAAACAGGAAAGGAGCAGTCACTTTATTGACAGTTTTCTACCGACCCTCCAATAGCAACAGAGACACAGAGGAGCAAATTGGGAGGCAGATTTTGGAATGGTGCAGAAGTAACAGGATTGTTGTCATGGGTGACTTTCACTTCCCTAATATTGATTGGAACGTCCTTAGTTCAAATAGTTTGGATGGACCAGTTTTCGTCAGGTGTGTCCAGGAAGGATTTCTGACTCCTCTGTAGATAGGCCAACTAGAGGGGAGGCTATATTAGACTTGGCAATGAGCCATGCCAAGTTTCAGATCTCTCGGTGGGAGAGCATTTTGGGGATAGTGGTCACAACTCCCTGACCTTTACTACAGTCGTGGAGAGAGATAGGGACAGGTGGTATATGAAAGTGTTTAATTGGTAGAGGAGGGATTACAATGCTATTAGGCAGGAACTGGGCACCTAAATTGGGAACAGATGTTCTCAAGGAAATGCATGACAGAAATGTGGAGATTGTTTAGGGAGCACTTGCTGATAGTGCTGGATAACTTTGTCCCACTGAGGCAAGAAGGGATGATAGGGTGAAGGAACCTTGGGTGAGAAGGGGTGTGGAACATCTCGTCAAGAGAAAGAAGGAAGTTTCTTAAGGTTGAGGAAACAAGGATCAGACATGGCTCTAAAGGGTTACAAGGTAGCCAGGAAGGAACTGAAGAATGGATTTAGGAGAGCTGGATGGGAGCTTGAAAAACTTTAGCGGGTAAAGTTAAGGAAAACCCTAACACATTCTACACTTGGGTGAGGAACAAGACGATGGCCAGAGTGAGGGGAGGTTTGATCAGGGATAGTGGAGAGTCTGGAGTCAGAGGAGGTGGGGGAGGTCCTTAATAAATACTTTACTTAAGTATTCACTAGTGAGAGGGACCCTGACGTTTGTGAAGATAGTGTGAAACAGACTGATATGCTCAAACAGGTTGATGTTAAGAAGGAGGATGTACTGAAAAGTTTGAAAAACATAAGGTTAGATAAGTCCCCGGGCCCAGACAGGATACTACAGGAAATGAGGGAAGAGATTGCTACACCTTTGGTGATTATCTTTGCATCCTAACTGTTCACTGGAGTAGTGCCAGATGACTGGACGATGGCAAATGTTATCCCCTTGTTCAAGAAAGAGAATAGGGATAATCCTGGGAATTACAGACCAGTCAGTCTTATGTCTGTGGCGGACAAATTATTGGGGAGGATCTTGAGAGATAGGATTTATGATTACTTGGAAAACCATAGTTTGATTAGAGATAGTTAGCATTACCTTGTGAGGGGTAGGTCATGCCTCACAAGTCTTATTGAATTCTTTGAGGATGTGACAAAATACATTGATGGAGGTAGAGCAGTGGATGTGATGTACGTCAATTTTATCAAGGTGTTTGATAAGGTTCCCCATGGTAGGCTCATTCAGAAAGTAAGGAGGAATGGGATCCAGGAAAATTTGGCTGTCTGGGTACAGAATTGGCTGGGCCATAGAGGACAGAGGGTGATAGAAGATGGTAAGTATTCACACTGGAGTTCAGTGACCAGTGGTGTTCCACAGGGATCTGTTCTGGGACGTCTGGTCATGGTAATTTTTATAAATGACTTGGATATGGAAGTGAAAGGGTGTTTTAGTAAGTTTGCTGATGACTCGAAGGTTGGTAGAATGGTGGATAGTGTGGAGGGAGCAAGAGATAGCTTTGGCAAATAGAATTAAAGAGAATCCAAAGGGATCTTATAAATACATTTATAAAAGGACAAAAGGGTAACTAGGGAGAGAATAGGACCCCTCAAAGATCAGCAAGGCAGCGTATGTGTGGAACCACAGGAGGTGGGGAGAGACTAAATGAGTATTTTGCATCAGTGTTTACTGTGAAGAAGGACATAGAAGATATAGAATGTGGGGAAAAAGATGGTGACATCTTGAAAAATGCCCATATTACAGAGGAGGAGGTGCTAGATGTCTTAAAATGCATAAAGGTGGATAAATCCCCATCACTTGATCAGATGTTCCCTAGAACTCTGTGGGAAGCTAGGGAAGCAAATGCTGTGCAAGTTGCTGAGATATTTGGATCATCAATAGTCACAGGTGAGATGCTGGAAGACTGAATGTTGACTAATGTGGTGCCATTATTTCAAAAAGGTGGTAAGGAAATGCCAGGGAACTATAGACATCGATGATGGGCAAGTTGTTGGAGGGACAGGTTTTAAATGTATTTGGAAGGGCAACGACTGATTAGGGATAGTCAGCATGGCTTTATGTGTGGAAGTGGTGATGAAGAGGATTGATGAGGGCAAAGCAGTACACATGATCTATATGGACTTCAGGAAGGCATTCAACAAGTTTCCTCATGGTAGGCTGGTTAGCAAGGTTTGATCTCATAGATATAAGGAGAACTAGCCATTTGGATACAGAACTGGCTCAAAGGTAGAAGACAGGGGGTGGTCATGGAGGATTATTTTTCAGAATGGAGGCCTGTGACCAGTGGTGTGCCACAAGGATCAGTGCTGGGTCCACTGCTTTTCCTCATTTAGAGAAAAGATTTAGATGTGAACATAGAAGGTATAGTTAGTAAGTTTGCACATGGGACCAAAATTGGAGGTGCAGTGGACAGCAAAGAAGATTACCCAGGAGTATAACAGGATCTTGATCAGATGAGCCAATGGGCTGAGGAATGGCAGATTGAATCTAATTTAGATAAATGTGTTGTGCTGCATTTTGGAAAGGCAAATCAGAGCAGGGCCTATACACTTAATGGGGAGTGTTGCTGAATGAAGAGACCTTGGAGTTCAGGTTCATAGTTCCTTGAAAGTGGAGTTGCAGCTAGATAGGATAGTGGAGAAGGTGTTTGGTCTGATTTCCTGTATTGGTTACAGCATTAAGTATAGACGTTAGGAAATCATGTTGCAGCTGTACATCATTTTGATTAGGCCACTTTTGGAATATTGTGTGCAATTCTGGTCTCCCTCCTACAGGAAGGATGTTTGAAACTTGAAAGGGTTCAGAAAAGATTTACAAGGATGTTGCCATGATTGGAGGGTTTGAATAGGCTGGGGCTGTTTTCCCTGGAGCCTCAGAGGCTGAGGGGTGACCTAATAGAGGTTTATAAAATCATGGGGATCACGGATAGGGTAAATAGACAAGATTTTTTCCCTTGGGTGGAGGAGTCCAAATCAAGACAACATTGATTTAAGGTGAGAGGGGAAAGATTTAAAAGGGACTTCAAGGGTAATTTTTTCACACAGAGGGTGGTGCGTATATGGAATAAGCTGCCAAATGAAGTGGTGGAGGCTGCTACTATGACAATATTTAAAAGGTAACTGGATGTGTCTATGAACAGGAAGGGTTTAGAGGGATATGGGCCAAGTGCTGGCAAATGGGACTAGATTAGGTTAGGATATCTGGTTGGCTTGGACGAGTTGAAGCAAAGGGTTTGTTTCCGTGCTGTACACCTCTATGACTGTATGATTTCTAATGCAATCCAGGCATTCCACCTCTTTGGGACACTGATTTAATGTAGCTGAAAGAAGACTGGGACAGCATAAGGAAAAGGCATCTTGTACAGAGCGGTTAATGATGTGGAACTTATTTCCTGAAAGTATTGTAAGGATAGCATTCAAAAGAGGCCAGTCTCTCCCAGCAACTGAGCTGTGGCTAAATGGAAGCCCTTCTGCCCCTGAGTCAGCAGGTTACAAAGTTATGGGCTTTATTGGCTCTTCCGGTGTAGCATGAAGGAATGTTGCCCAGTCAGAGCTGTTTGATTGGAATGTTAAAACTTTTTTCTTCGCAGGTGAACCTAAAAGATTGTTTGTCATAAGCACTGTCATAGAGTCATAGAGATGTACAGCATGGAAACAGACCCTTCAGTCCAACCTGTCTGTGCTGACCAGATATTCTAGATTAATCTAGTCCCATTTGCCAGCATTTGGCCCATATCCCTCTCAGCCCTTCCTATTCATACACCCATGCAGATGCCTTTTAAATGTTGTAATTGTACTCGCCTCCACCACACACCACCCTCAGTATGCAACACTTCCCTTAAGTCCCATTTTATATCTTTCCCCTCTCACCTTAAACCTATACCCTCTAGTTTTGGACTCCCTTACCCTTTGAAAAACACCTTGGCTATTCATCCTATCCATGCCCCTCATGATTATATAAACTTCTATAAGATCATCTCTCAGCTTTTGACACAGCCAACGTGTCATACAACACTGAAACAGCCCTGTTGGTTCAACCAGTCCATGCCAAGCATAATCTAGTCCCACCTCCTAGCCCATATCCCTCCAAACCTTTCCTATTCATATATCATGTTCAACTCTGAAGAATGATGAGGGGAGGTCTTCCCAATGACCTGGTTGTATCTATCTCGAAATCAAAGTCATGACAAACAATTTACCTCTTTGCTACTAGTGGGATCCTGCTGTGTTTATATTGGCTGCCATGTTTCCTACATGACAACAATGACAATCAATACTTCGTTGGCTATGTTATGCTTTGAAATGTCCTCAGGCACTGGATTTACACATGTCTCTTCCTTAATCTGTTGGGAATGTTCACTGGCTATTGGTTGACAGGTCTACCTGAAGATTTGTAGATGAACCACTTTGTTCTGATTTTCCATTCAGTTCATCCTTTGAAATGAGCCCACTCCTATTCAGAGCATGTACCTGGAAATAGGAGCATTGTCCCTGTCATTTGACTGGATCTCCATGCCAGGAGAAGGCTTTGGCCATGAAGAAGCAAGGACTACCTTGGGTACCTGTGCTCCAGTCACAGTTGGAATTGTTGGCCACAAAATATAAAGACAGAAGATGAGGACTTTATTTCCAGAAGGTTCAAGGATATCTGTCATACCTCCAATGCAACATTGGCTGTTGGCAGTTAATTAATAAAATTAATTCTTGGATGACAACATTGGCATCACTTTGGTACCTAGAGAAGATGGTGGTGGATTGAATTTGAGAACCCCTGCAGTTATTGTGGTGCAGCCAACATGCTGTTAGGTCAAACGTTCCAGCATTGTAAGGTATTGACAATAAAGAATTCATTGCAACACCACACCAATGAGCCTAAACAAAAAACCTGCAGCCGCTAAGACAGGGAAGGACAAGTGCAGCTGAAGTATGGGGAAACCACCACCTCCAAATCCCAAACCAACCTAACATTGACACAGATCGCAATTCTGTCACTGTCATATTGGGTCAAAATCCTGGAGCTTCCCCCAGTATGTCTGTGGCTGTGCCTGTGCAAAATGGACTGCAGTGATTCAGGAAGACAAGCCAGCACCTTCTCAAACACATCTAGGAGCGGGTGACCAAAAATCACCTACCCAGTGATGTCCACACCCAGTGAATGGATTATTAAAACGCCAGCATTGTGAGAGTTGTAGGGTCACTTTGACGGGATGATATGCAGTTACATCCCGAGACAAACCTGAAGTTTTAGGTCTGGTTAACACTTCCAGCATTGTGAGGGTCAACCTGTCAACTTCAACTCCACACCAATTTCAACAAGGTAGAGAGGGTAGTGGAAACAGTGGTGTAAGTGCAGATGTCACTGGATTAGTAACTGTGGGAGAGGATGGTGGGTGGTATTGTCACTGGATTAGTAACTGTGAGAGAGGATGGTGTAGTGGTATTGTCACTGGATTAGTAACTGTGGGAAAGGATGGTGAATTGGTTTTGTCACTGGATTAGTAACTGTGGGAGAGGATGGTGTAGCAGTATTGTCACTGGATTAGTAACTGTGGGAAGAATGGTGTGGTGGTATTGTCACTGGATTAGTACCTGTGAGAGAGGATGGTGTAGTGGTATTGTCACTGGATTAGTAATAGTGGGAGAGGATGATGTAGTGGTATTGTCACTGGATTAGTAACTGTGGGAGACATGGTGTAGTGGTATTGTGACTGGATTAGTAACAGTGGGAGAGGATAGTGAATTGGTATTGTCACTGGATTAGTAACTGTGGGAGATGATGGTGTGGTGGTATTGTCACTGGATTAGTAACTGTGGGAGACAATGGTGTAGTGATATTGTTACTGGATTAGTAAATGTGGGAGAGGATGGTGTAGTGGTATTGTCACTGGATTAGTAACAGTGGGAGAGGAGGGTGTAGTGGTATTTTCACTGGATTATTAACTTTGGGAGAGGATGGTGTAGTGAATTTATCACTGGATTAATAAATGTGGGAGAAGATGGTGGAGTGGTATTGTCACCGGATTAGTAACTGTGGGAGAGGATGGTGTGGTGGTATTCTGATTGGATGAGTAACTGTGGGAGAGGATGGTGTAGTGGCATTGTCACTGGATTAGTAACCGTTAGAGAGGATGGTGTAGTGGTATTGCCACTGGATTAGTAACTGTGGGAGACAATGGTGTAGTGGTATTGTCACTGGATTAGTAACTACGGGAGACAATGGTGTAGTGGTGTTGTCACTGGATTAGTAACTCTGGGAGAGGATGGTGTAGTGGTATTGTCACTGGATTAGTAACT